>NC_143020.1:12939600-13012100 GCF_055824585.1 Amblyomma mixtum
ATCTCGAGATATTTAAATATTCAGCCACTGTGGGTATTTGATGGCCTTGTATTGCAAGCACATGATCAGTTTTGTTGTTGAAAATCATGACACCTGATTTAAATGCGCTAAAACTGAAAGCTAGAGCCTCCCCTCCTCCACAATAATTAACCAGCTTGCGAATCTTAATCGCTATGTGCTAACAGTACAATTTCGTCTGCACATATTTTTATTTATTTATTTATGAAATACTGCCAACTGCCTCTTGGCAGTTAAAGCAGGAGTGGATACATGGTTCTTGAACAATTGCTAATGTGAGTTTAACAGCGGCAGAGAAAGAAAACATGCTATTAACAATCAGCCACGAAGCAATGTGCACAATCAAAAAACACACAAAAAAAGAAAGAAGGAATACACTTTGAAAGGCGGACGGCAAAGCAAGAAGCGTTGTAAAGAAATACTTGCTGCATCATAGATAAGGTGACACGGCCGTAACAAAAGATTCAACTGAGGGCATGCCAGCTACTTCATAGGGTAAGGCGTTCCACTCGGCTGTTGTTCGAGGAAGGAATGATGAACGGTAGGCGTTAGTTTTAACCTGCGGCATTACAATTGTTTTGCTGTGCTTGCCTCTCGTTTTCCTGGATTCGTTGAAGTGCATGTAAGTATGAAAATTTATTTTGACATGGCGGTTGACAATACTGTACATCATTTGTAGGCGGTGTAGTTTACGGCGCATTTCTAGCGACGGGAGCCCAGCTCGTGTTCTCAGGTCTGAAACAGAGATACTTCTATGGTAAGCGTTAAAAATGAATCGAAGTGCTTTCTTTTGTACCCCTTCAATGTGATTGATGTTTTTCTTAGTATGAGGGTCCCAAACAGTGTCAGCGTAATCAAGAATTGGCCTAACGAGTGTCGTGAATTAAACCGCGGAGCCGTTGCTCAGCGACCTTGCCGCCTAATCTGTAGAACAGAGTATAATCTACATTACTCTCTTCTAGCCTTCTTTCAATGTTTATCATATAAAGCATGAACAGCAACGGTGATTGAGGACAAGTTTTCCTTAGTCCTTTGTGTACCTATACAGCTGATGTAGGTCTTATCTCTTGTCATGTAATTTCAACTTCATTATCTCGGTATTTTGCTTGTAGGAATGAATTATCTCATAACCGATACCTTCATCTTTTAGTATGATCCCGAAGAGTTCCCTGCTCCCGTTGTCGTATGCACCGCTTATGTAGATGCAGTCTGAAAAAGTCGATTTTGCGCCTTAGCTATTTCTCTTCATTGGGTAAGAGCGAACGGTTTGTCATGTAAGCGCCTGACCCTTATGATCCCGTTGTTACTTTCTCCAATTATCTTATTATTTTCTACATGACTTCAGTTTAATTTCACCGCCTGCATTGCCAGCCTGTAAATAACTGATGCTATCGTAACTGGTATGAGAGATTTTATGTGTATCATATCTCCTTTCCCTTTATGAGTCAAATTCATTTTGCTCTCTCGCCAACTGTGGGGAATTAGTTTATTTATTATGACAGTTTCTAATGCTTTCAACAAACTTTCCTTGTTCTTGGACCAAGTTCATTCATCAGCTTGCTTGTAATTTCGTCTCTCTCTGTGGACGTGCATTTAAGAATATTTGCTTCAGCCTGTTTCCACTTATGATTGGTCAGTTCTAAGCTGTTCTCTATTGTGCTGTCCTGTGTTGCTCCCTCATTTCGGGAGATTATCCTGTCGTTGTTGCTAAATAACTCGGATGTAACTGACGTAATTTAGTTCACAGCGTCGTCTCCCTCTAAACATTTCCTCTTGGCACCTTGAATCCGTTCCTGCTTTTTTTTTTTCATTCTTTTTACTGAGCCAGCTCATACTGTCCCAGAATTTTCTAGTCCCACCTTCAGTTGAATCCGAACTGCAGACATCCAGCGATCATTCCACTGCTTATCTTACCTTGGAGGAGGACCAGTACTTGCGGTTTCTTTTTCGATAAGATTCATATTTTGGCCTATTTCCTATGGTAATAACTACACCTTCATTGCCTTTTTGAGTTCCCTTGAAGCCACCCGTCGTTGTTGGATGGCCTCCTTAATTTCCTCATTCCACCAGCTTCGTGGCTTCCTCCTTCCTCTCCAACGGTTTACTCCTTTTACGTGTTTAATTTTCGCACTGATGAATAGTTCTAACTCATTATAATTCAACTATTCTGTGGGGCGTTTCTCGATTACTTCTTCAGTGCCTACTACTATTAGCACTATTTGCTCGTCGTTCAGTTTTGCGTTCTCTTTTCGCCTCTTCTGCATTTATCTTTTGATCAGGGCTCCTGTCTGCAGATATTAATATGCTTGTGATCACTTCCCAGACTGTGTCCCCCTCTTCTTCTATTTGCATTTTTGCGAGCTTGCTATAGATTCCCTGCAACATTAGGCAGTAGTGAATGGTCGTTTGCTTGTTATTGGATTTCCACGTGATCTGTCCTTCACATTTAGTTTCTCTGTATCACATCACATGGGCATGTCAAAAAGTCGACATCATCCCAGTTATACAAAACCCAAGTGTGGGACAATGGGAGGGTCTGCTCTCCAGCGACTGCCGCGATGACCAGATCGGTTTGATACGGCGAGCTCAGCTGACGGCAGCATCCAGCAGAGCCCTGGAATAGGGGCAACCGACCGTTGCGGATGGACTCATCTGACCACATAAATAAACACTTGTGCTAGAGCCAAATAAAGTTGTCCTATCCTATCCTTTCTCAATTTCCAATAAGTAGGTTGCGCCGCTCACAGAAATGTAGCTCAACTTTCCTTTACAATCTGTGTAACCATCGAGATCCTCGGGGTCGCCATTCCTGTCACACAACAGAAAAATTAGAGATCAGTGCGGAGACCCGCATTGCACTGACGCCTCCTCGGCGCTCGTCGCCTCTCTTTGCCTCTCATTATCGTTTTGTTTTTGTTGGTAATTAATTGAACTCCTGAATACGGGTAATTATTTATGCTTTAATTAAAGAGAGATTGATTTCCTCTGAATACACCTATTTTTTGTCTCAATCAGCCATTTTGGTTTTTCAAATTTGGCGCCGTGGTTGCTCTCCCGTCCACATACTAGGGTCATTTCTTTAATCTACACCAGCTACACCAGTGTAGCGAAGCTTCATTGGAGGTATTGGACATTTGCTACACTGGTGTAGCTGGTGTAGGTTAAAGAAATGGCCCTACTATATCTGCGTACAGCCTGTTCAAGCGTTCAATGGTTTTGGCCGATAATTAATTACCTAAATAATCTATGTATTTGAAACATTTTGTTCTATTGATTTTCACTTGCCTCTTACATTTCAATTCATTTCAAACTTTATTTTCACTCACCTCCCTATTTTTCCACAATTTTGTCAGCCACGGCTGTTTTCCTGTCCGCTCACTATATCAACATCCACGCTATTTCAACATTGTTTCGGTATTATTGGCTCTCATTAATAACCTAATCATAGCACATCTAGTGAATGCGGTGCTGTCTTAGAAGGGTGCGTTAGAGACATGTGCTGTGGTGTATATTTGTAATTCTGAGAATGGAAATCACAACATTCGCAGTTAAGCGAGTACCAGAGTACGTTTCCGCTGCTTTTCTTCTTCGCTTGGCGCGCACGTAGTGCCATCAGGCGGCGCCCACTAAAACCACTCCCTTCTCCTCCTCTTCGCAATGTACGTCACTGCTCCAACAGATAGCGCGTGACGGCACCGCCTTTCGCGCGTCTCGTTCGGGCGCAGTGGGGCCCTGCGGGGACGCAGGAATGACGCGGTGAGCTGCGAACAACCCAGCGCACATCGAAGATGCGTTCACCACGACTTGCAGATTGCTGCCCGTTGGTTCGGCGGAGAAGCTATGCTGGCGTTCTTGGAATCGGGTTTGTCGACAACGATGTGCCGACGAACTACGACTGCAACTCGAGCCCCGCGTGTTTCCCATTACATCGCCTCATACCATCAAGGCGAAGCTTAAGTGTCCCGCCGAAGTTTTTATATAACTAGAAGGTGCTGTCATGGTAGGCGCAGTTCATCAGTCTGCCAACTCTGTTCTCAGCCTAAGCCTTAATAAACTTGAAAATATTCAGTCCAGTTTAAACGAAATTCGTAATGATAGTGTAGTGATAGAGACACATTTTAACATTGAAATGCCCACTACTGTTTATCAACACGAACAGCACTTAAAATCTAAGTTTCCTAACCTGATCACTGCGCCCACTATGTCACCACTACGTCAGCAACTTCAGCCGACCATACATCAAATATAAGTGCTGGGGGGTACACGCTACAGTTCACAACAATCATATTGGAGAACTTCTTCTGGTGGACGTTACAAGTGGCAACATACGAAAAAAGTTTGTTTTGGCTTTCGGGTTTTAAAGCGCAGCTCTTTGGCGCCCGTTTCTGCGTTTCTGCGTTCTGCGTTGAATCCATTACCAACAACAACCTCGTAGCATGGTCACTTAATGATGATGGTATTTATCAAGACAGTGTTTGCACATAATTCGCCAATGTTATCTAGTCCTTAAGTGAAGCGCTAGCATAAAGACTTGAAGGAATACGCACACAGGCATAAAAAAACACCAATTTGTTCTTGGATGATCGACTATGTTTTCGAAATGTTTAGGCAAAAAGCCTACTGCTATCAGGAATGGCGCCGTGATAAAAAAAAGCTAGTACTACGTTAAACAGTTTAAAATATTACGCAATAAATTCACCTCTGCCGTGAAGACAAGCAAGATCAATAAAAGCAAGCCTTATTCAGTAAGCCCCAAGCGGCAAAGCGCTCTATGGTTGTTTTGTATTGCAAGCCTCGAGCACGGGTCATACGAAGCGAAATCTGTTCACAAAATACAAAAAACCGCACATCTCGAACGTTTAACACTTTTGTCAGTAGCGCAGGACCATCCTTTTTCGGAAGTTTTCTATTCTTCGAGTATCCACAATTTTAATAAGCGCAGTTTTAAATATTGCTTGAAGGGGGAATCTCTACAACAGCTCTCCGCAACTATAGCTAGAGTCCTCCTCCCTCACGATTGCAATTCCGGGAATTAAAAAAAATATTCACTCCAGAAAATGCAACGCCCTCCAGTGTATTGTTGCTACTAGGCCCTGAAAGGATCCTTTTCGTTATACCATCCTATATATGATGCAAAGATTATTTATTGCTGACAGGTAAAGCTGGGAAGGGCATCCAGTCTTGAAGTAAGGATGCCTGTCAATTGTACTACGTCAAATGAGCAGGCTCTCGCTTAAAGCAGTCGCTTGAGACCATTCCATTCCATGTTTTGACCGTTACAGCCCGACGTGCTTACTTCAAACATTTGATCAGCCATTCAACATTTATGTCGACTTCCTAAAAATAATGGGGAAAGAGTGTGGTGAGAATTCAAGGACATGCCTATCTCTTGAAAGCCCCGTTAAAAGAGTCCCAAAGGATTGTAGAGTGCGTGATTAACATCTGTCGTTTATCTTTTTCGTTTCGATTCATGTGTGAAAGGGCTGCTTCGAAAAATCCCAATCGGGTATTTTTGGTCTCCTTCCCATGTACCTGCTGCTTGAAAGCCGATGACACAATGATGCCGCACAAACCAGATTTTAAGCACAAACACAGAAAAAGTTCTATGGTACGCAACTTCTTAATTATTATTCAAAAAGTGTGCCGCGTACTAGTCAGTCGGAGACAGGCGCATGTGGACAAAGCAGTAATGTTTCTCGCTTTGTTTTCGCGAAAACAATACGACTTACTAAGAGTGGGTTGGTAATCTAACCTCATAAAAAAATTGCACACCCCGGTCTTTGATACAAGAACAAGCTCCACACTGCTAGCTTGCGAATGGTAATGGTAGGCCTGTGAAAGAAGTTTCAACGTGATAACATTACAAAGCTCGTTGCGAATAAAAGCCTCTGTCGCCATTGTAGGCCTTTGACATTGTAACTTTGTAACGAGAATCTCCAAATAACAAAATCTTTTGCAGATACGAGGAATCGAACTAAGTTCCAAGGTCTTTCAGATTGAGAATCGAGCATGCGGAGAACACGCTGCGAATCCTGTTTTTCAGCATGGTAATTACTACAATCATTCGATGTTGCATGTACATGAGCTGCTTACAAAGATTAAGAAGAGGATGTCACACCGAGACATATAAGCAACGAAGCAGGAGAAAAGAGTCAATGCGGAGCGCATAGCGAATACATCATAACACATCTGAGCAATAAAGAACTAGAAAAAAAGGCAATGTATCGCTCTGTGAATTTTGGTTCACCGGAACATGCTCAAGACAGTGTGCAAAATGTCCCTCTCGCCTTGTACATAAAACATTTTTCTTTAATCTACACACTGAGACATTAGCAGTTAAAATATGGCTAGAAAAAAGTGTAATTTCGAGTCTAGGGCGAATGGTCGCATTTGCGATGCTCCTGAAACGATTGAGCATTGTTTCAGTAATTATAAAGATGCAATACTCTTCTGGGAAATCATTAAACCGACATTTAACAAAAGGCTGAATTTGATGCCGCATTTCCTACGGTTTCTTCCTGCACTAGCATTTGCTGATGAACTCTTAGATATGTTATAGATAATTACACAGGCTGCGGAAAACACACGATACACCGTCATTGTGAATCTGCTCTTTCTGCTAAAGACCGTTTCTGTTGAACGATTGTACACTCAAAAGAATTGTATGCACAGACCCAGTATGAACTGGAGTGGTACTCACTCTTAATGCTGTCTTAATGCTTCGGCTGGTGACCCGACCGACGCAGGTTCGAGCCCTGCCGCGGCAGCTGAAATTCACTGGAGGCGGAATTCCAGAGGCCCGTGTACTGTGCGATGTCAGTGCACGTTAAAGTGTTGCAACCGAGAAGTATGAGGCCGGCACGAGGATGTAAATGACGGATTTACTGACTTGAGTGCTAAGATCTAAGATGGCGTGCAGCCGAACGGTGCATCTCGCCGGCACGAGAGTCTAGCTCCATCCGGAAGAACTTCAGCGGCTGGTGGTAGCGACGCAGCGACGTGATGAAATTTCTCCGCCTGGCTAGTGATGCGGCCAATAGTGAGCGGCTGTTGACCTGAGCGAACCAGAGCTGAGGATCGGCGGCTGAGAACTGGGGAAAGCGAAGGGACAGCGCAGGGACTGCGCTGGAGGGTCCATCACCAGGCATGGCGGAGGCGTTGCCGTCGGCGTTGGCCATGGTGGGAGCGGGTGTTCCAGCGGACGTCCGGGTCACCAGTTTGTTGCAACCGAAAAGTATGAGGCCAGCGCGAGGAAGGAAATGATGGATTTACTGGCTTGAGTGCTAAGATGTAAAATGGCGTGCAGCCGAACGGTGCATCTCGCCGGCACGAGAGCCTAGCTCCATTCGGAGGAACTTCAGCGTCATCGTCTTCGGCGGCTGGTGCTGCTCCTGCTGCGTAAGGCCGCCGCTACTGCTACAAAAGAACCGCTGGTGTTCGATATTTATGGAGCCCTTCACATCGACGTCTCTCATACCCTGAGTTGCTTTGGGACGTTAACCACCATTAACCAATAAACCAATCTGAATGCTGCATTGCTCAACGCTGCGAAGGTTTGTTGGCTCGAGCTCTATAAAAAGTCGACCTAGTGAATGAATTGTACACTTTCAGTTTGCCATGTGTCTTTCTCTACTGATTGATTCACCATAATCATCATCCTGACTACGCCCACTGCTGGGCAAAGGCCTCTCCCATGTCTCTACAATTAACCCTGTCCTTTGCCAGTTGCGGCCACCATATCCCCACAAACATCTTAATCTCGTCCGCCCACCTAACTTTCTGCCAGCCCCTGTTACGCTTACCTTCTTTTAGAATCTACTCCGTTACTATAAGCACCAGCGGTTATCTCACCTTCGCATTACATGCCCGGCACAAGCTCATTTCTTTTTGATTTTGGCTAGGATGTCATTAACCCACGTTTGTTCCCTCACGCACTCCACCCGCTTCCCATCTCTTAACGTTACACCTATCATTTTTCTTTCCATAGCTTGCTGCGTTGTCCCGAACTTAAGCTCAACCCTCCTAGCCTCCCCGTATCTGCTCCATAGGTGAGTATCAGCAATACAACTGCTTCACACTTTTGTCTTGAGGGATATCGGTAAATTCATGCTCTGAGAGAACCTGCCGAATGCACTCCACCCCATTCATATTCTTCTGGTTATTTCCCCCTCATGATCCGGATCAGCTGCCACTACCTACCCTAAGTAAACATATTCTCTTACTACTACTTCCATCACCTCACTACCAACTGCGCATTGCTGTTTCCTTGCTGGACTGCTGAACATTACTTTGGTTTTGTGCATGTTAATTTTTGGCCCCACCGTTCTGCTCTGCCTAACTCATTGATTATGCTTTGCAGATCATGTCCTCAGGGACTTAGCAAGGCAATGTCATCAGCGAATCGCAGATTACTTAGGTATTCTTCATTAACTCCTATCCCCAGCTGTTCCCATGTGAGGGCCCGGATTACCTGCTGTAAACAGGCTATGAATAGCAATGGCGAGATCGTGCCTCCCAGCCTGACACCTTTTTTTTATTGGAATTCTAGTGCTCTCTTTATGGAGCACTATGGCAGCTGTGCAATTGTTAAAGAGATATTCCAATATATTCGCATAACACTCTTCTACACCCTGATTTCGCAATGCCTGCATGACAGCTGAAGATACCAATGCGTCAAATGCTTTCTCGTAGTCATTGAAGGCTAAATATAGGTGTTCGCTATATTTTTCGCATCTATCACCTGATCGATTGCGTAAATTCTTTACGAAACACTGCCTGATCATTTGTTTCATTGAAGTCTAAGATTGTCCTTACTCTATTAACGATTACGTTAGTAAATACCTTGTAGGCACCGGACAATAAGCTGATCGTCTTCTATTCTTCAAGTCCTTAACGTCTCCTTTTTTATGAATTAAAATAATGCTAGTGTTCTTGCAAGCTCCTAGTACTCTCGAGGTTACAAGCATTGCGTATACAGGGTGGCTGGTTTTCCGAGCACAATCTCTTCTCCGTCCTTCAACAAATCTGCGGTTACCTGATCCTCAATAGGTGCTTCCCCCCTTTGCATTGCTCCTTAAGCTTTCTTTAATTCCTCCTTCGTTACTGACGGGAAGTTCTATGGCTGTGCTCTACTGCCTCTCTCAGTAACATTCTGATTACATTCGCTACTGTATAGATGTATGTAGAACTATTCTGCTGCCTTAACTACGTTATACATATTGCTAACGTTATACTAAATTATTGCTAACGTTATACTAACTTATACATATTGCTAACGTTATACATATTGCTAACGTTATACATATTGACTGTGACGTTCTCCTCAGGGTACAACACAAGACAACGCCATGATTTTACAGTAACACCATTAAACACACGAATTAACACCTTTAAGTACTCCTTTTTCCCCAGAACGATTACAGACTGGAATAATCTAACTAATGATGCAGTGACCCAAACTTCCCTAAAAAGGTTTGAAAGCCACCTTTAACTTTTTTATAATGTCCTACGGCTACATTTCTTTGTTTCGTTTGTACTTTTTGAAATTGTGTTCTTGATCTTAAATTGTTGATCAATTGTTCTTGTATTGTTTGCTTGTTCCTGAGGTCGTTTTTGTTGTTTCCAGAATTTATGTATTGTGTGCCCACCCTGCGAAGGTCTTGTAAAAGATCGCAGTATCAATAAATAAATAAATAAATAAATAAGGTCTTCTGCGTCGTAGAGCATACGTCTGGTTTTCACTGCTCTGAGGCTGCATCTGTTCTTTAGAGCATGCTCGATTTTTTTCCATGCTTTTCCATGCTTAAAGAGGGCACGGCGCCTACCTTGCGGACAGCATGTATCAACGGATTGTGCTCATTTTGCAGGTGGGGCTGTGGTTTTTGAGGCTAACAACGAGCATCGCGCATGAACTGACTCCATTCTCGGCAGCACAGCATTGCAGTAGCACATCATGGACCAAAAATTCATCTGATATCGGACACGGGCCGCCTTTGATTCTACATGGTCATCTTGGCTTGCCGGTGGTTGATTCTTCATTGGCTGAACGGCATTACTCAAGTGGGACGTCACCGACAGTGCGACTACAAAAGGAGCAGCACGAAAAGAGTGGCTTTAGAGGGCGCGGCACCTACCTTGCGGACAGCATGTATCAACCGATCGTGCTCATTTTGCAAAAAATCATTTCGTCATTCCACAAACCCGAACAAATTACGGACGGCAGAACGTTAGTTACACCTTGCCTCTTCTTCTAAACACAATTCAATAGTTATAGTGTGCAGATAACACTTTTATTATTTTTATTACCTCACTGAAAGTGTGCATTTCTGTAAATATGTTTTCCACACTGCATGTATGTTTTTTCTTCTTTGCCGCAATCGTATGTCACCTTTTCTCCAGTCTTTAGTTAAACATTATGTGAAAGTGCCATTTCGCCCTCTTGTTTCTGTTAAAAATATATTTCATTGCACAGTCAACTCTTACGCCGAAGTTACCAAGTTTTTGTATGGGGCGCAGCCCCTCGTCAAGCCTTTAATAGGCTTTTTGGCTGCGCCCCTAGCATCCTTGTGATGTTGAAATAAAGATGACTTGAGTTGAGGTTGGTCCTCGGCACAACATTCCATCTTACCGTAGTGATAATAGATATCTAGTTATTCTGCCGTGCGCTCGCAGATATCTTGCTATTTTGATTGATTGTTGGTCTGTTCTGGAATTGTTGCTGACATCTGGAGATATTGAGGAGAACCCAGGGCTTTCTACGGCTGAATTGTTGCAACGCGTCTTAGATAATCAAGCTGATACATATCGTAGGCTACAAGATATCAAACAAGAAATTACAGAAATGCATACTAAGATCAATAGTCTGGCAGGGTATTTGGACGTACTAAAAGAAATGACTGCTAAAATCGATCAACTAGAGGCCACTATTACGCAGCAGGTTGGAAAACTGGTTGATTTAGAAATCAGAAATAGGCGGAACAATCTACTAGTTTTTGCTCTTGAAAAGGACACCACTGAAACGGAACCTGAATTAAGGGCAGCTGTACTAGAAGGTGTGTTTCAAGAAAAGCTTGGGTTTGAAGTGAAAAGGGTGGAGTGAATCCACCGTGTCGGAAAAAAGAAGCAGGGCATCTCTAGACCCGGGATAATGAGATTTCTTGATTCGAGGGAAAAGAATATTATAATGGCGAATTGCAAAAGGCTCAAGGGAGGAACAGTAAGTCTCAGCGATGATTATGCCAAGGAAAAGCTTCAAGTTCGCCAAAAGTTGTGGAAAAGCGCTGCCACAGAACGGGATAGTGGCGCTAAGGTTTCTTTAGTGCACGACAAGCTCAAGGTAAACGGTGAAATCTACACCTGGGACCACAGTAGAAATTAACGAGCGTTCCCTTTATCAGGAACAAGGCGATAAAGGCCATTTCAGAACACACCACAATGAGGTGATGCCGGACGCTTCACATGAAAGCGCCATTTCCCGTAATTCACTCCTGAAGCCAGGAACTGAAACAGCGCAAGCATAATAGGCTATATTGTGGTGAATGCGCGAAGCTTAGCTAATAAATCTACCGAACTTGAGAACCTTTTGGTCCAAAAAAGGCCACATATCGTTCTTATTACTGAAACGTGGCTTACTCCCACCACACCTAAAGGCTGTATTATTCCTCCGGGATACATCATTTTTAGATGGGACAGAGATACTCGCGCTGGGGGCGTGGCAATCAGAGTTAAATAATCTCTCAAGGCGGCTCAGGTGGACTGCAGCATGCCAGAGTCGCTCTGGTGCAGAATACACTCCGAGGACACCACGTTTTTTGTTGGAGCGATTTACCGGCCGCCTAACACCTTCCTCTCCCCCCCCCCCCCCCCCGGATTTTCTCGACTAATTGAGACTGTTTATATCCGCGCATGCACACGCCGATGCAGGGTCGATAATGGCTGGTGATTTTAACCCCCCGCACATTGACTTGGATAATAAGTCACCTGGACACATAGAGACTTCTAGTGCATAAAAACTGTTAGAAATTTCATTTTTGTGTAACTTCAGACAAATTGTGCGCGAAAACACCAGTGACACTTCATTCTCAGTCTTTACTTGATCTTGTATTTGTTTGAAATAAAGTCGGCGATTGCGAACTGACTGTCACGGATGGCTTATCAGATCATACGATGATTTTGCTTAATGTACCAGTTAACAAAAGCGTTTCCACAGAGCCTTCCCCTCTGGTGCTAGCGAAAGATTACGCTCGGGCGGACGACATATCTATATTGGATTACTTAGAAATTTCTTTTAGTGGATTTGAGTTAGCCCTCGAGCAGGAATCCGTGGAGCACTTCTCGCAGCGGTTTAAAAATATAATAAAATTTTGCGTGGATCGTTTTATTCCCACACGGCGCAAAAAGATGCTGAAACACAACCCATGGATAACCAGAGATATCATACACATGAAACGTAGACTACATAGATTACGTAAGAAGCAAGTTACTCCTGCTACCCTGATAGAACTACGTCACAGGATAAAAGCTGCTGTATCAGCATCGAAGCAACGCTTCTTCTATGAAACATTAACCGGCTATCTCAAAACCTCTCCCGATAAATTTTGGCGTTATTTAGGTAAAAAAACTAAAGGTATAAACCAGATCAAACTGGAAACAACGATTTTGACGGCAGAGTTCGAGATAGCGGATGGTTTTAATAATTTTGTTCAAGCCGTCTTCACGAGATCTGCCGGAAACTTTAACACTGATCACGTAGATTTCCTACGGAAACAAGACAGTTCAATGGAAAACATTTCTTTCTCGCAAAGGGGCGTACTTCAGCTATCACTAGATTTAGATGCGAAGAAGGCAGGTGGTCCCGATGGAATACCCACTGCATTTCTGAAAAGATATGCCGAATGGGTGTCTTTTTACTTGGTTGCCATTTTTGACAATTCGCTCCAAGTGCATTCCGTACCAGAAGATTGGGGTTGTGCTGCCGTTATTCCCATATATAAAAATGGTAGTAGAATCCTCGTAGCCAACTATCGACCTGTGTCGCTTACCTCAGTTTGTTGCAAACTCATGGAACACATCATAGCAAAACATATCACTGTGTACCTGGAGGCTAATGGATCACCAGCACGGTTTCCGCCGAGGGCTCTCAACGACCACGCAACTTATAGAGACTGTCCATGACTTTGCAAAGGTTTTAGATGACCGTCAGCAGATTGACATTATATGCGTAGATTTCGCGAAAGTCTTTGATAGGGTGCTGCACAATGACTTGCTTCTTAAACTGCATGAAATGGGCATCAATTATGAGTTTCTGAAATGGATTGAGGCCTACCTGTCTAGCCGTAAGCAGGCTGTACGTGTAAGCAGCCTGTGATTCTGGATTATTGGATGTGCACTCGGGTGTACCACAAGGGTCCGTGCTCGGACCATTGCTTTTTCTAGTCTATATAAATGACATTGTGTCTGCTGTTGAATTACCTGTAAAAATTAGTTTTTGCTGATGATTGTTTAATTTATCGAGCGGTATCTTCTATGGAAGACCAGATTAAAATTAACCAATGCCTCGATGCTTTTAATGACTGGTGTCAAAAATGGTAAATGCAAGTTAATTACGGAGAAACTACTTTCACACATATCACTAGGAACAAAAATACACTTACCTTCCAGTACTCTATAGGTAACAATTACCTGACAAATGTGTCTACCTTTAAATATTTGGCAAACAAGGGAAGGGGGATGAGGGGCTCGTTATAAATATTTGGGTATAACAATTGCACATGATTTAAACTGGCGCATGCATGTTGAAGCGATTTCATCGGCTGCTTTGAAAAAGCTATGTTTTTTAGGAGCGAAGTTGTCGAGGGCACCAAAGAATGTGAAGTTATTGTCATATATGACATTCATTCACATGCTTCAGCAGCCTGGAATCCTCACCAAAATGTACTGCAAGATGATCTCGAGAAAATACGACTGCGGCACGCTTTATCTGTCGCAGATTAGGAGGACTGATTCGGCCACTGATATGTTGCACTCCTGCAACCTCGAGCCGTTAGAAACGCGAAGAATAAATGAAAAGTTGACAGTACTGCACCAAATAACGAAATGTACTTCCACCCACCTGCTAGGCATAGCGCCAGGTTGAATCATGATGCAACCATACGGCCGTACAGTCGCGGGTAAAAAAGATTAGCACACATGACGGAACACCAGAGCGCCGGAATGACAACGCGTGGCGCTGCGGGTGGCGAAGAGGCTGATAACGAGAGTGCCGGGCCGTTCCCATTCTACAGTATTAGGGGGATTCAGCGGACTGCCACGGACAGCAAAATTGCTGGCAAAAAGCAGCGCTATCATCTATTGTTGCCGCGAGTTCCTTTTGACAAACCATCGCGGACATAAAAAACAGTAATGAAAAGAAACCATCTTTGCTCATGAGAACCGAGCCAAAATAAATGCTGCAAGCACAGTCACGTAGGGTCGGCACTTCTACGCTCGGGCGGTGCACGCTTGATAAAGCTTACATCCTGCCGTACCCCCCTAGGCTGCAAACATGGAAACGGCCCGTTAGGCAGGTCTGCGTACCGCAGCGCCGCGTGGTGAGATATACAAAATTCTAATCGCCAGTGATCTGTGCCAATATTTTTTGCACCCGACTGCACTTTTTTTCCTGGCGCGACAGAGGTCTGGAATAAATTGCCTACTCATGTTTTACAAGGTGCCACTAAAACAGCATTCCAGAAAAGTCTCGATCAATACTTTAATGAACGCTGACATGTCGTCCCCCGCGCGTCGCGTCCTATTATTTTGTATGTGCTTTATCGCTTTCTGTGTCTTTTGTTCCAGCTAAGCAGCTTTCTGAGATGGTGTTTGTATAATTGTAACTCAAAATGTTTCTTACTGTGTTCTGTCATTTGAAATTTTAGATGTGTTATTGCTTTTATATGTATTGTTGATTCCCTCCCTGTCATGACCCTCAGTAAGGGTTAACAGTATGAATAAAGAAACTTCCTTATGTCGGCTGCCTTGCGCTCATTTGTTAACCTCAATAGCTATGCTAGTTCTATTCTATCTGTGGTGTTAGACGCCCTCATGCTTTCGCGTTTCTCATTCATATCTTTTATGTCCTGAGATTGCTTGCCAGTGTCCCGTCGAACCGTCCAACCGCCTACTACTTCTGAAGCGCACTCCGTAACGATTGCCGTGAGACTGTCGTTGATTGTTCAACGCTACGATCTTCATCAGTTAAAGAGCAAAATTCGTTCTCCAGCGAAATCCTGAAAGCCTGTATTTTACCTCTTAAAGCTAATTCGTTAGTAGCCTCCCGCTTTACTAGTTTCCTGTATTTCCTCCTCAAATCTAAGCAAATACGGGACCTTACCATTCTGTGGTCGCTACAACGGATCTTTCCGAGGACCTCCAAATCCTGTACAATGGCATGGTCAACGCACAGTATGAAGTTTATTTCATTTTTGTTCTCACTGTTGCGGCTCTTCCACGTCCACTTCCTGTTTGCTGGTTTGCGGAAGAAGGTATTCATGATCCGTAAATTACTGACGCACACGTGAGTAATTATGTGTTTGGAGATCTTGAGAGAGGACCCGATAAACACCGCGCTCTATAGAGCATATGGATTGACTGCTATGAGCAGTGGCAATGCAGCGTCATACATGTTGTAGAAATGAAAGTAAAGTGTTCTGACCATGTTCGATTTGAGTTTGGTTTTATGGAGTTCTGCTTTCTTAAGCGACATAGGCTACGACAGGCGCCGTAGTGGAGGGCTTCGGTAATATCTTCGACCTGGGGTTCCTTAACGTGCACCATTGACATCGCACAGGGGTTGTAAGGTCTCTATAGCGAGCGAGAGGGCTTTACAGTGCGCATGGAGTGAAAAAAAAGTTAGAGGACCTTCCCAGGCAATCGCGAATGTGCGCGCGGCGGCGAGCGCATCCCAGCGCAAGGGCCAGGCCCTCCTCCACCCTCGGTTAACAAAGCGGGCGCATCCGGTCAGATTCTCTAGAGAATTCTAGAACTCTCGAGAACGCAGGGGGAGGGTGATGTAAGCACACAGCGTGGTGCGACGCCTCCTCTATCTCCTAGTGCCCTTGCCCTTTACAGGAACTTTCGAACAAGGTTATTTAGGAGCCTGTTGAATTATGTTGAGGGGTTCTTGGTCAGGCTTCGCGCAGCAGTGTAGACATCCCCCTGCTTTCGCCAAGCCATGTAGAGCGAGCTTGGAGCTCGAGTGTACTTTTGTGTCAGCTTTAGTAGCTGTGTGCGAAGCTTTCGTTTTATCCATACGTTTGTGTTTCTGCGCAGTTCCGTTGTATGTCCATGTTTCATTGTTGGTCCACCATCTCGCTGCTCGCCAGGAGTCCAGCGCGAAATAAACGAGCACCTTGAAGGATACCAGGTGTGGAGAAGGAAGAACATAACATCTTTATTGGCGCATGCACAGCAGGATTTGGCTACCACCAGCACTCCTCAAGCCCGTTATGGAAGCAGGCGCAACGTCTACCTGGGCTCATCCATACTCCCGGCTGTTCAAGGCATGAACGAAAACTTAGACGCGTGGAAGCGGCCCAGGGTCCGCAAGTGATTATGGCCCGTGGCACCAAAGTCAGGAGGTGGCCCCGCATCGAGGAACGAAGCGACGAGAAAGGTGCAACAGATGCTCAGGTGAGCGGGATTTTTTGCGTCCTTTGGCGTGGGTGGCTCAGGCATTGGGAGCAGGAGTTGCGTGGTTTGCACGAGTAGCACGACAGCAGGCATAGGTAGGAGAAAGACAATAAGACTAGCGAATTGATCTGTCGTTTTTCATGGATACATTTTTGAAAATTCACGCTTGGCTCATATATTTTGTCGTAATCCTACGGAAACTTCCATGTTTACGCCACTACACCTAGGCCAATCCCCGCATGTCGGTATATGCCATTATAAAGCTGATGAAGAAGAAGAAGACTGGAGAATTGTGGCTGCTTGAGAGCGAGCTGGAGGTTCGAGGAATGGAGGCAGAAGCCGAGAAGGCAATAGCAATAGCAGACGCAGAAGTCCGAAGGGCAGAAAACGAAGCCGAAAGGGCAGTAGAAGCAGCAAAAATACGAAAAGAAGTATGACATGCACAAGAAAGGCAGGAGCAGAAACCCGAAGACAAACCGAGGCCAAGGAGCGCATTGCCGTGCATCATTTCCAGACGTGGGCAACGAGTGTCGGAAAGATCGCCGCAGGTTCGGACCCCGATAGGTGCCTTCAGTTAAGCTTATACTCGGTCGCGTTGTGCGCTGAGATCCCTGCGGTGCCTTGCGACTTGTTGAGAGACGCTGCTGACTAGCTTATATTGGCAAACGGCGAGCCGGACATCGCCACAGCCATGTCCAAGGCTACCGCGTACGCTGAAACTAAGATGCTTCTCGGCGCGTTTGTGCAGCTAAGGCGCTCGAATATGGCGCTTGAGACTGAGACTCTGACAGAGTCAGTAGATAGCTTGCGGAGGGACGCAGAAGGTGTGGAACCTGATGCTACCAGGTGCCAAGGGCCAGCTGGGCCGTTTCCTGATCAGTCGAGTGGATGGGATCTCGCGTGCGAAGCGAGATAAGTCGCGAAGGCAAACGATGTGGTTGACATCGTGGAAGTTCTAGTGCCAGTTACCACCATGCCCACTGAGGCACCTGAGTCAGTCCCCGACAGACCGTGCAGAAAGCGAGAGGCGGCGATGCAGTGTGAATCCGTGAACGCCTCAGTCCAAGACGAGGCAGTGGAAATAAGTGGATGCGACGAGACCTTCGAAGTCAGGGAAGCAAGCCACTCACGCGACAGAAGCACACAGGCTGAAATAGCGAACGACGGGACAGGAGCCCCGACACAAGAACTACTAACAACCGAATGCGATGGGGCACCTAAGACGCACTGTGATGCATCGAGAGCTCAATGCGGAAACGAGTCCACAGTAGCTAGGAAGCGAGCGAGGCGTTGCAGCGTCCTCGACGCGACGCACTTACCTGACTCCGATCAGTTAGTCGAAAATATCCCATAGCCTGTCGTGTTCCGCCAGCAGGCGTGAACGTTCCCGCTTGACTATACACACCTATCTGTGTGCTCGGGGTATGCGACCATGGAGACAGTTATGCGCTCCACGGACAGTGCACGCAAAATGACTCCACGAACTGTGTTGATCATACGGTCACACGAACTCGGTCAAGGGATGCCTGCCCCACTGCGAGAACATGGACTTGCCGTGAACTTAGTGCATGCAGCGGAAGGGTAACACGCGAGAACTGTGCTCACGAACTTACCCTGTGTGAGCGGCAATTGGCGGCCTTTTCTTTGTTTAAACTGGCTGGGCAAAAGATCCCAGCAGTCTTCTTCTGGCGAGGCATGCAAGGCCGATATAGCGACCACAAGGCGTTTGAATAGGGCGCATTGGTAATTCAAGAGGAAAAGAACTTTGCCACGCATTTCCGAAGGCGTGCGCGGCTGCGAGCGCATCCCAGCTCTAAGGCCATGCCCTTCTCTACCCCGCGGCGAAGCAGCGCGCGCGTGGACAGATGCTCCAGAGATTCTAGCACTCTCGAGAAGACAGGGACAGGGAGACAGCTTAGCGCGTGCTTACGCGCTTTCCGTCACTTCCAGCGCCCTAGGCCTTTTCGGGAATTTTCGAACTCGGTTAATTAAGAGCGTGTTGCATCATGTTATTTTGTTCTAGGTCAAGCTTCACCCAGCGATGTAGACAGCTCCCGGCTTTCGGCAAGCAGTGTAGAGCTAGCTTGAATCTCGAGTGTACTTTTACGTCAGCTCTGGTATCTGGAAGGTTCTCTGCCGGGCATCGCGCCGCGACGTAGGGAGACCCCGGCTTTCGGCAAGCTCTGTAAAAAGCTTAGAGCTCGAGTGTACGTTTGTGCGAGCTTTGGTAGCCGAGTTCATAGCTTTTGTTTATTCCGTGTGTATTTGTTTTTGTGCACTTTTTAAGTGTTTAAAAGTCCACTTGCTTTGAATGTTCGTGCATCATCGTTTGTCCATTCTCTGGCCGTCTGCTATGAGGCGAACACCACATAAACGAGCACCTCGAAGGAAGCGAGGTGTGAAGACAGAAGAACGCAACATCGTTACTGGGGCTGTGGATTTGAATTCAGAGGACGGGCAGAAGGAACCTTTCAAGACGTCAACTGGTGCGAACCCGGAGTCCGGTGATAACACAATGTCACAGGATTCGCGGCATATTTGTAAACAAAACCCTAAACTGAATAATAGAATTTTTCCCTAATTCACCTCGGCTAAATAGCTAATTAAGCCAATTTAAAAATACACTGAGGAGCGTTGGACGATGAGAAAGAATATCTTGTTAGTTTCGCCAAGCTCCGTTGAGCCACTTTTTTTTAAATCTTTGGTTAATGATATGTGGAAAAACCTGTATATGGAGGGTACTGCTGTCTGTTAGCCCGAGCCGCCCTTTAGGCTTCATAGAAGAGCGCCCCCACGACTACCGGGCCAATAGCACTCGTTCAGCCACCGATCAGCGAGGCAACGTGCGCCAGCCTGCGGGGCGGCTGTTTCGTGATTTTCGGTCATCGGACTGTCGCAGTGCTTTGTGAACAAATTGTGTTTTGTTTGTCTCTCTTGTGTTAGTGCAATTTAGGTGCAATATTTCTTTTGTTAAGAATTCCTCTCGAGTGTTACTTTGCCCGAGTTGCATTGCATTGTAAATCACTTTGCATGCGCTCGTACGAGTGACTGTGAACTTTGTTTTGTTTCTGAACTTGTCTCCGACCCATTCTCTGGCTTGCGACCGGCGAAAGCTGGCAACCAAACGACCAACCCTCTTGTCACTTGATAGCTGGCTTCTAGCTAAGCTTGTCACGCTGAGTCGACGGCATCTCCTTTGAGAAGCTGTCGGCTCCTTGCATCCGCTACACAGTTTGTGTTCGTTGATAGAAATTTCGTTTCGTGTCAAGTTTTACGTAGAGGAATGTCTACTGCAATCAGTATCGCTGTGGCTTTGGTGTGGCGGGGCGAGTGGGCTTCAGACAGCACATGCATTTGTAGTGTGTGGCTTGGCGTTTGTGTCCCGTTTGGCTCGCCTCTGAGAGAAATTCCCAGGGGTCGACATCAACACCCGATGTGGAGAGGCCTGGAGGACTGCAGAACGCGAGCTCCTCGCACGTCCAGTTAGCCAAGCTGCGTAGAAGCACCTCACCTTCCGGACGCATTGTTTGGCAGCGGGGATGCTCATATGCCCGGAATGCCCTCCTGCGTAAGTGAATACCCTCTTGCGTAAGTCCCTCGACTGTGGTAACCACGGCGATGGCGGCGGCAGCAAGCCCCCTATGGGAATAACGCATGACGAAGACAGCGCTCAAGAACTGCAGTAATCCTCCCAGAGGTGCTCTCAGCAGCTGGGTCCAGTCACAATGCCTGGCCGCGGCATCCTTTTTCACATGGTTCACCGCGTGACCCTCCACGATGCCCTGAGCTTTGGCCTTGTGGGCTTGCAAAGAAGAGCCAGTGCAAGTCGCTCGTGCAAACGCAAGTCCGTCGTGCAGCCACCTGCAGCCCCCGTGCAACAAACTGCAGACAGTGGGAACACCCCTCGCGCTGCCTGCCCGACATAGATGGCATCCCCCTCATCCTCAAGCTCACCACATGACGGGGGCGTGGCCGTTGGTGGGAGAGTGTGCGATTAATACCGAAGTGAACTTTTCCGGACACGCCTTCTGCGGCAGGCCCGACCCCATAGGGGTATTTTAAGGAAATTAAAACTGCGGTTTGGGCGAGTTGGTATTGATTCATAGTGAGAACAGCGCGCGGAAACGAGACAAACGAAGAAAGACAATTAAGCGCTGACTCCCAACTGTTTTTTGATTCGAAGAAAACGTTCGTTTAAATGCTTTTCTATTCAGGAAAACGCCAAATGTAAAAGAAGGCAACCGAAACTACTGATCATACATGGCGGTGAGAAGCACCGTGGTGCATGCGCGTGAGACAGTCAGATGTTATTTTCGGATACATAAGAGAGCAATAGAAAGATCTCTGATGCACCCGCCACTATTATCGTCAATATGGAATGCCTCTATAATTTCACATGTTAACCTGTCTTTATGTTCGGCGAGGATGGCGGTGTTAGAGAAAACAGAAGTGCGTGCACCTTTCTTCGAATGACGGGCAAGATTGCATGAAGAATCATTGGAATTGGAATGGCGTTCCCTGAAACGAACATTTATACATCGCCCTGTCTGGCCTTTGTAAACCGCTTCGCAAGTACAAGGCATCCTGTACACCACCCCACACTGCTTGATACAAAAAGACTCTGATGGTTGATCTCGCACCCACCCTTTTCTTTTTTCTGTTTGTTCCCTTCGCTTTTACCTCCACTTGCCTGCACACGCAGTGAAGTTTGCTTGGTGCTGAAAACACAACGTCAACGTTGTATCTTCCCGCAATATTCTTTAACCCATGCGCTACGCCATGAATGCACAGCACTACCAAAAACTACTTTCTTTCCTGTTTCGGCTTATCGCCTTTATTCACCCATGCAAGAAGTTTATCAAATGCCCGAGAAATCAAATGGGAGGGGTAACCGCTTGACCTAATCCGGCAGCCTGACACATTGCACTCTCATTATTCCTTATCTTCACAAGAATTGGAAATGGCGGGTTTGAGGCATGAGATAATAATGCTATTTTTACGTTCTGTATGACTCGACTTGTAATTCAAGAGAGACTTGGTCAAGAGAGCAGAGTATAACCAGTACACATGGTACACTTCTAAGTGCAGTCTTAATTCGAGAAACTGCAGTGCCCCATCTTTTGGAACTTCTGTTTTAAATGTCATTCTTAGCGCGTTTTGTTCAAAAACCTTCAGTACGTCTATTACCCTTTGGGTGATATTTCCCTTGTAAGTGAACACGATGTAGTCATCTACGTAGCGAAAAATCTTTACAACTAACCCTCCCCAGCTACTTTCAACAAATTTGTCAACCCGGGTGAGCAAGACGTTGGAAAGGGCCGGGCCTACTTTAGACCCGATACAAACACCACCATTTTGGACAAAGGACCTACCATTCCATTCAATTACAGTCAACTGCAGGTAACAGCATAACATCTCAAAAACGCTCTCAAGAGAAACTCCACAACATGCAATCAATTCTGTTTTATCATTGTCTTCGGAGATGCACATTTTGGCAATTTTCATTAGTTCACCATGCGGTAACGAGTAGTACAGGTATTGCACGTCCGCACTCAAAACATCGCACCTTCCTTGATTGTCGGTTTTTAGAAAGTTAGCCACGGGGAAAGGATCATAAACTTTAACCTTCGACAAGTGCTTCTGAAGATAGCCTGACACTGAAATCTGCCAGGTACCGTGTTCAGACACGATAGAACGAAAAAGAACAATATCATTGCGCGTATTTTCACTGAATAATACCTGTAGGTGCATCCCGTTCTCCTTCTCAACACCAGCTGGGAGACGTTGTTGTTGTTGTTGTTGCCTTGGTGGCATGGCACATACCCACGACGGGGGATTGGCCAGGGGTCAGTGAGTAGAGCCCAAAGAAGGTAAATTGGTGCCAAGCTAATGATTTAACTTTGGGTACGTATTCCGAGGAATTAAAGATGGAATTATAGATAAGAAATTATGGGGAGAAATAAATGAAAAAATAAACAACGGGATAAATGTTAGAGAATTGAATACAAGAAAAATTATGAATGATTTTGCCATGCGGACATTTTGGGTACCATTAGCAAGTTGTTTTGCTCCAAAAGGCGGCACGGCATTTGTCTTGGCTTTTCTTGCCTTGAATGTCAGAGCCTTGAATTTTTTTTTATGGCATTGTCTGCTTTTTCTTCAAAGGTGCCAGCAGGAAGGACGACAAAGCACCCTTCCTTATCAGACACCGTGATCCTAAGGCCACTGGATGCCCCGAATTTAAGGAAGGAAGTTCCGATAAAACTCGGCAGCGGGTGCGGCCGAGAGACTCCTGTTTGCGAACAAGTTCTCTCTCACCGAGACTCCCGTCTGCTAGGACGTTCCCTAATACTGACACACACTCTGAGGTGCTGTTTATGTGAACATAATGTAAATGCTGGTGTAAAGTCTTAAGCGCCTACCTCGTAAACCACGTCTCCAATCTTCCTTGTCTCTTCTCCGGCCTGACCACGCTACCAGATCCGTAGAATCTTCTTTAGCAGCCAACCTGCAAAAGATCTTAAAGCACCCGCTTGAGGCCGCAGCTTATTTCTCATCCCTGGACTTCCCTCTTCGGAGTGAAGGCTTTACTTAACCCCCTTCAAAGATCGTCAGTGTGCCCCGACAAAGACAAGCCCTGTTCTCGGAAAGTTGGAGACCAGTTGCGGTTCCTCCCCTGAACCTTCGTTCACCATCGCTTATGTAGGCAAGAGTGGGGGTTTGTTCGCTGTGTCATTTCGTATTTTAGCGTTGCCAACCTTGACGTTAAGATACATTAGTATTTCGGTTTTTCGAAAGACGCGCCATGCCCTATACCTCGCGCGTAATAAATGTATTACATTGCGCGTATTAAATGCCATGGGCTCAACTAGGTTGACGTAAACACAGGACAGGTACTTTTCTGCATGTTTATTGGAGTGCCTGCCTTAACTGAAATAAATTTGTGCGAGGACTGACAAAAGCAGTGTGACACGCTGCTAGTTTACGCTAACAAATATTCACATTAGCACACACTCTACAGGAGTGTTACAACACAGTTCACTGCAGTGAAGATTTCTGTAGTAGCGGCGCTTACATATACATCAATAAAATGAATTATAGCCAAGGACAGGAGCCATACAGCCACACACAAGGAAAAAATGTTGCGATCAAAAAATGCAACAAAAAATGCGATTGATTCCTATATACACGCTTACTAGCAGTATCCACACATTCTACAGTGAACATATACGAAACCAGCACTGACTTTACGAGCAGACAAGGGCCCCGGCGAAGTCTACGGTGTTTGTTCCAAAATTTCGAAAGCAAAGCAACACCACCAGTCCTCCTAAGCGCTTCTACAAACATGATACTCTCTTCTTATCGTCCACTGTATAAGTTTTAGTTCTTGCGGCATTATTACAGAGCGTAATCATCGCAGTGCTTATGACGGCGTTCTGCAGAGTACAGCTCGAAATTTGGCCCAGGCGAAAACGCCAGAGGTGCTTCTGGGCGTCACATACACTGACACAAGACAGATTTTAATATCCTGCTGCGAGAAACCCACTGATAGCAAACCATTTTAAACGCAATGGCGTTTTCTGTTTCGCAGCAGTCACGGACAGCAACTCAACACCTTCCCCTCATAAAATGGGTGATCTGATTTTGCTTGTGAATGTAAAAGCGATATTGAGCGCAGGTACCGAAGCAGTAGGAAATGGAATGAATCTTGAAATCCCAATAGGTACGAAAAAAAAACAGAGCTAAACCTGAGAGGCTGATATAAACTGTGGAATGCAACAGTTCTCGGCAACAGCTCCACAAGGCCAATATGTCAAATAGCGTTAGTTAAAAAACGCACATTAATACAGTATTTGTCACAAAGACCACGCGCGGGAGAACGCCGTCAGCTTTGTTCTCTGAATGGCGAGCAGTTCACTTTGACGAGCAGTCTCCTACTCTGCTTGAAGTAGAGCCACACACACCACTGGTAATTGCGGGCAGTTGTTACAAAGGCACACTTTCGATGCAATAAAACTCTTTTCCCAGCCCATGAAAAGACCATCGAAGCATCAGCAGCAAAAAGTCAAGCGCACAAAGAAAAAAGTTAAGAGTATAAAGTTGTCCTGATAAGCATACAAATCACAACATGGCAATATATATCGCAGTTTGATATGTGGGCACATCCGCAGTTTCTAGAGAAGCAATTTCACTAGCGAATGCGGGGCGCAGCACAAGCTAGGACGGCTCGGTGGTGGAAGCTTTCGGTACATCAGGCCAGGTGAAGTTTGTGACGAGGCGATGTTGCGGGCCGCACTGGAAGGCCTGCCGAAAGCGGTTGACAGCCGGGAGAGCGACGTTGCAGATAGCGATCTGCAGAGGGGAATGGCGCACAAAGATCACGAATTTTAGCGCCTAGAGTTAGAGGCCCCGTGTGGTGAAAAAACAGGTGCCGGCGTTTCCGTCGGCGTGACGGAGAAATTACAACTAAACGACATGGTCGTGACGACAAAATCACATGACCTCGCGTGGCTCATTGAAACAACCCACTGGGACCAGGCTGTTGCTTCCCGTACAGGGCGTACCAGCTAAATTAAGCCAGGGTTCAAAAATACGCTGAGCCGTTCTGAGACGTCGCGACCAAATGCATGCTGCTGGGTTTTGCCTGGGGCAAGTCACACAAGTTTTCGTAGTGTGCCTAATTGCATGATTAGTCGAGATTACTTAACTAATTTCGTCAACAACGAAGACAGAAGAAAAATTCCAATGAGAAAGTTTGTAAAAGGGCCTGAAAAATGTCCATCTTAGCTCTTTCCCTCCATGCCGATGACCGCAAAGTGCAAAAAAATATACCAGGTGAGCCGAACGCGTAGGAATGAAGAGATCATTTAGTGTGATTTGCTCCCGCTTAAAAGGCGACAGGCCAGCGACGAAGAATCTGGCTGTGCGATTTATGCCAGCGGTATACTTCACTTCCGGCGGTTCATGATAGCAGTAAGAAGACGCAGCCCCTATCGCTTGCGCTCGCGTAAATCGCACAACCAGCACCTGCGTCGCGGCCCCGTGACGTTCTAACGTCAGCACACCCGGCCAGATGAGCTGTTGTTTGGTTGCGCGGAACGTTTGGGAGCACTTGAAGCGCAGCGTGCAAGCGCACATGTCACGTGGTACTATATTTTATATCTCCCGAGCGTGGTCACTGAGCGAGAAAACTTACAGGTAATACTCAGAGAGTTAGAAACTGTTCAGCCGGATATTTTTTTTACCGTTCTGTAGCTTTTGTATTGGAATATTTCGCATATATCTTCATTGCTTTCGAAGTTTGTTAATTCATCGCTAATAAATATGCGATTAAACCCCATACGAAAATTGGTGTTACTTGCTCCATACAATAGCCAGCAGTGCGCATTCGGTCGCGTCGGCGTTGCGTGCAGGAGCGTAGTTTGAAACCATGGCTTAGATTACCTAGGACGCCCTCTATGTGCTACGCCGTCAACAAGCAAAACTAGCATGCTAAAGAGATAAATTAGTGGAAGCTCTTCCTAATTGCTCCAAATGTCCTAAGGTTATTTATCTATACAAACTAAAGTAATTGCGGTAAAAAGTAAGCTGGCGTGAGTAAGGTGATTTTGTAATCCAAGACCTTCGTCATCAAGGACCATAGGCCGCAAACGGTCGTTGGTTTAATCGCAATAGACGTTGACCTGGTGGCTGCGTTGTGGTATTTGACTTGATGCGGTGTCTTAAGGAAGTACGCAAGTCTTTTTTCCCGATTTCTTATATACTGGAGTGCGGTGAGAAGCTTTCCACGTGCACCGCCTTATCACGGTTGCGCATGACCGTGAGCGCACAAGTCAGGATGACACAACATAGCCAGGACCGTTTGCGAGCAATGGGATTGTTCAGATGATTCATAAGCTTAACAACACTTGAGAGATCGTGCGATATCCGTTTCTCTGAATAGCCAGAGGAAAAGGAGTTCCAGAAAACGATTAACATTTTACGGTGTGAGGATACGACGCGTGAAGGTATCAGACTGCTAAAAAACAACTTCTGCCTTAGAGTGGTATAAAGGAGTCTATCACAGATTGCGTGTAAGGATATACTGATTTTGGTTTACTGGTTTATTGGCGTGTGACGTCTCAAAATGACTCAGGCTACAAGGGACGCCGTCGTGAAGGGCTCCGGAAATTTCGACCACCAGGGGTTCTTTAACATGCATTGGCGTCTTTCGCGTCAGCACCCGAGCGCCATAACCACTGAGAAACCGCGGCGAGGCTGTAAGAACAAGACATACTACAGGACTAGATGCCCACGAAACGTACATTGGCAACTTGGTGGCTTAAACAGCTAAAAAAAACCTAATCAGGAGGTTGAGCACCTCCTTTTGTCCTTCATCGCGGGCAATACCTGTATGTTGCCCGGAGGAGCAAACACAACAAAAAATATAACAATCAAATTGAAAGTGACCCGGAATTAAGCAGACCTTTGCAGATTCAGACAAGAAGATATTCAGATTAAGCATCCAAAGAAAAATTTTCAGTAGGAGTTTTTGAAATTATTGCCAAAGTTTGGCTGTCTCCACAGCTCAACACGTCTCGTTTTAAACTTCACCACAGTTTCCCGCTGTGCATTGTAGAGCGTCGTCTTCATCAACTTCCATCTGCTCCTTCCGTTTGCACTACGCGCTCATCATCGTGCTCTGCATAGCATGATTCCTTGCTTTCCCACTGATTCTAATGTAGCAAACGTTCTCTGTAGCACGACCGAAAACTGGGCAAGTTGGTGAACGTTCAACATTGTGTACAGCGCGAAAAACGAAGACAGGGGAAGAAACACGCAAACAAACAAGCGCTGACTATCAACTGAAATTTCATTAGGAAATACTGGTGCTTATAAAGGCTTCAACCCAGCACGCGCAGGCGCACAAAGCATGAAACACAACAAAACAACACAAACAGCAAACCAAACCACACGTGCGCATTAGACTCATTGCACTGCAGCAGTACTCTCAAGATAGTTCAGTTCTACCTGGTGTGAACGCCACCGAAGGTTTTGCAACGCACCGGATTCGCGATGTGGGGATCAGACACGCCTCTACTATTTCCCGGCACTTCTGATTCCTTTGCCTGAAGACTACGTCGGCACGCCCCAAATCAGGAACACACCCGCTATCATTTTCCTTACTGCAGTCACGGCAGTGCAGAGCGAGATTTGATGAAGCGGCAGATGTCCCCAGCGACCTCTCGTGCTCTCTCAGGCGGACGTTGAGGCACCTTCCAGTCTGCTCATAATAAATTTTCCCACACGATACGGGTATTTTGTGCACAACGCCTTGGGGCGTGGGGCGTACAATGACCTGGCACGTGCCGACGTTGTAATCAGGCACAGGAATCTGAAGTGCCTGGAAATAGTACAGGCGTGTCTGATCGCCACATCGCGAATCCCGTGCGTTGCAAAACCTTCGGCGGCGTTACACCAGGTAGAACGGAACTATCTATCGAGTACTCCTTCAGTGCAATGAGGCTAATGCGCACGTGTGGTTTGGTTTGCTGTTTCTGTTGTTTTTGTTGTGTTTCATGCTTTGTGCGCCTGCGCGTGCTGGATTGAACCCTCCGGAAGCACGAGCATTTCCTAATAAAATTTCAGTTGATAGTCAGCGCTTGTTTGTTTGCGTGTTTCTTCCCCTGTCTTCGTTTTTCGCGCTGTACAAAATGTTGAACGTTCTCTGTAGTTTCCAAAATTTCAAAATTTTGCCCGGCTCACCCGTGAAATTTGTCCTCCGCCAATTTGGACCATAATCGATGCCCAATCATAAGTGAGCGTACCCGAAACGATGGCGACCTCCTAACTGGGTCCGCCCATTGCCAAAACTCGTAAGTTTTCGCATCCGAACACTTCGGGGACTTAGGCTTCGCCTGTAAGGGTAGAAAGCGGCAGCGCTATCGAGCTGTCACCGCTAACTGGACCATCTGCTGTCTACCGCGATGCTTAAGCGACCAGCCGCTATTGGCGGCAGCGCGGAGGAGGGGGCCGGGGTTTTTTTTTCCCTGCAAATGAACTGGATCGCAGCTCCCCTCGGCGGACTCAGAGACGGATGGAAATTTTCCGCCAGGCAGACAAGGTAATGCCAAAGTAGCATCGCATCAAAACTTGGCGGCGCGCTCGGAGGCCCCGAGGCGGGTTTATACCTCTCCAAGTCTTTCAGAGATTCATCATCACGCTCCACCTGTCCCTTCCACATCTATGTCATGCGTGTCTTTTACCGCAAACTGACTAGCCATAAGCAGCCACTCTTTCGTCATCATTGTCCTCCTAACTACACCCACTGCAGGGCAAAAAGCTCTTGTATCATTGTCCAGTTAACCGTGCCTTTTCCCAGCTGCGACCGTCATATTCCTGCAAACTTCTAAATCTCATCCAGTCATATAACTTTCTGCCGCATTGTGCTACGTTTGTCTTTTCTTTGAATCCACTCTGTTACCCAAAAGTACTAGCGGCTACTTTGCGTTCGAACTACATGCCTTGCTCAACCCCATTTCGTCTACATTTTGGCTAGGATATCATTACCTCGCATTTCTTCTCTCACCCACTCTGCCCGCTTCTTCCTCTTAACGCTGAACATATGATATTTCTTTCCAAAGCTCGCTGCGTTGTCTTCAACTTAAGCTGAATCTTTTTCGTTAGCCTCCACGTTTCTGCCTCCCGATTAGTGATTCCTGAATCACACTTTGCACGTCGACTCATCACAAATACATACGCATCAAAACGTTCCAGTACAATGAACTATCTCGAGAATTGAATTAATCTCATTGAATTGCGTAATTAACGCTAATAATTTATTACGCAGCACCAGTACATATAACGTTCTTTGCCCCTCATTTGTGAAATAGCTTGTTTGTGTATGTTCCTCAGCCGCGCCGTTACCTTGACACGGCACACGTCATTCCAGACTTAGCAGAATTCTTGCTTATCTCAAACGACAAACTACTCGTCACCCAGTAACGTCGCGATCAGTTTAAACACAACTCCGGTTTGAACCTCTTTGTTCCGTACTACTAGTACAACCGCCACCAGACAGTGATCACTGAACGGAACGTACTAGAGACTGTGTTGGTCCAACCAGTTTGCCAGCTCCGGTGAACCGTATCGTCTATCAAGCTTGCATGGCTTTCTCCATGGCAGTAAGTATAACGACTCCTGTGACGTCCAAGTGCGTAATAGGCGACATCTTCCCCGCATAGAGGCTTCGACACACTTTCTCGAACTTTCTTTAAATAAAATCACCAAGGATGGTTAACTTAGGGCAGCAATCGGTATAACGCGACAAATCATCAAAAAAAGCGAAGTCGCTCTTTCGGTTTTGTACGTGCATAGAGGCAAACAGCACTAATCAGCAAACCATCATGTGAAATCCCAGAGGAAAAAAGGCCTCATTTGCAGTTCAAAACGCTTTCCACAGTGACCTTCTCTAAACTAACAGCAGCCCCCTGATGCGCGTACAGCATGACACCCGCACAAACATGCACGCACGTACGCACACGCACGAACACACGAAAGCACGCACACCGGGACCCGTCGCGGTGGCTAAGTGCTTAGTGCGCTCAGCTACTGAGCAGGAGTTCCCGTGTTCGTCCCTATGGTTCTGGCGGCGGACATTTATTGGCTATGTACAAGGAGGGGTTTGGCCCCAGGCCCAGGAATTAGGCCCTAGGTCTAGGCCTAGGCCTAGGTCCTCGCAAATTAGGTGGAGCTCCTATTCGGGAGGAGCCCCAATGGCATCTACCGACACTCGCGTCCTGGCGACCAAGGTCCGTTGGGACTGCAGGTCATGGCAGCTGAGCAGCGCCGTCTCCCAAGCCTCCCTAGAAGGGTGGAATCTGAAGGAGTGGGATGAGTGCGAATTGGAAGGGCAGGCCCAGACCATGTGAAAGGCAGCAGCGCCCATCAAATTCTGTGTTGAGGTGTTTCAATACTGCCGGGCACACAACTGTATTTGTAAAAATTTAGAGGAGTCGTTCGTCTGTTCTCCGGAGACCCTTACAGGGTTCCGGAAAGCGACGATGACATTGCTTATAATATGTAGCGAGGTCTTTGGATGTAACTAGAGATCGGATGGGCTCAGAGCAGGCTTCCAGGGCAAGTATGAATGCCCGGGGACAGAGCGCGTGGGCCGCCTGATCGGCTAACTGATTGCTCTGAAGTCCCTGTTGGCTGGGAGCCCAGATTAGGCTGCAATTTAGAAGACTGCTGCATCGACAGCACATTTTGTAGAATGCGTACGGCGAGAGGAAGTATGCAACCCAGCTCATAATTCTGACAGGCCCTCTTCGAGCCGGTAATGATCTGTTTCGCTTCTTGGAGGAAGAGGGCTAGCGAAATCGCAATTTCCTTCGCATGTGTTGCGCTGTAGGCGCGGAACGTGAGTCCTGGCTCAGTGTTGATGTTGTGGACCACTGCCGCGGAGAACCATCCCCCACGGTTGGGACCGGCAATGTCCACGTAGTACACGTTTTGTTGTCGACCATAATGTCGCTCCAGTGCATCCGCGCGCGCCTGGCGACTGCCATTGTGGTCCGAGTGTGACATGTTGCGGGGAAGGGGTCAGACCCTGAGGGCACGTCTCCAGGGTTCTGGCGCTCGTACCCTTTGCTCAAAGGCGATGTGTTGGATATGGAGTCGGTCAAGAATGCGGCGACCGGATGGCGTTTGTGACAGGCGTGTGTATTGGTTAAGAAGCTGGGCTTCTTGAAGTTCCCGATATGTGTTCACCACCCCCAGGTCAAACAAACGCTTCTTGGATGTGGTAGTCAATAGTCCTTTTGATGACTTTGCCGTGTAGGATTTCGAGTTGATCCTCGTCCTGTTTGCGCATGCGAAGGTACGGGGTTAAGTTGAGAATTCTGCTTGTTACGAAGGCATGTGCCAGCCGCAAGGCATCTTTTGCTTCGTAACCCCCCGCGCTTACCACAGACTAGACGGACTATACGGCCCGCCTGGTCGCCGTACCTGCGGAGATTCGCGACTGCTGTGTCCGGTCTGCGTTGTCGGTTAATAATAAGGCCGAGGATGCGGATCGCCTAGGCCTCTCTAATCTTACCCCATGGTAGTGTGAGGTGAATTGAAGGGTCGTCCCGAGGGGAGGCACGAATGTGGACGAGCAATGATTTGGTGGGAGCACATTGGAGACCACAGTACAGAGCATAAGCGTCCACTACCTCCGCTGCCTCCCGTAGGCAGGTCTCTATGTGTCCGAGATTGCCTTGTGTTGCCCAGATAGAGATATCATCCACATATAGGGCATGTCGGATGCCGGGCACGGAGCTTAATTTTGCGGGAAGGCCTTTCATTGCGAGGTTGAAGAGGAGGAGAGATAATATCGCGCCATGTGGTGTACCTCGGGATCGGGTGGTATAGGGTCCATGTTCCTCATCTTGATTTGGAATGTAGGTCTATCGACCCGTGAGACATTCAGATGTATCGGTAGGTATTGCGACCACAGTTTGTAACTTCGAAGTGATTGTTTATGACTTCATGTTTGACATTACCAAAGGCTCCTTTCAAATCCAAGGCCAAGACTACCTTTTCATCGTGAGCGAGTTCTTTTGGGTTTGCGTGTTTCTTCCCCTGTCTTAGTTTTTCGCGCTGTACATAATGTTGAACCTTCACCAACTCGCCCAGTTTTCTGTTCTACTTAAGTTCTTTTGGGCTCGAGTATGTCATGATGAAGTTGTAGAAGGATGTCTTGTGGGGATTTCTGTTTTCATAAACCAAACATAGTGCACGCAAAAGTGTGATGTGTTTCGAGGTAACTGGACCGCTTACCATACTCTTCATATTTTCTATAGACTTCATCAATTTGAAGATACAAGATGTGATGGAGAGGGACAACAGGTTATCCACATAAATTGGCTTACCTCCCTTAGGAATAAACGTCATTGAGGCTGTTTTCCAATTCTGGGGAAGGGAATCTCTCCAAGCCAGATTTGGTTAGTGAATTCAAAGAGGGCATGATAGGCTGCAGCTTGAAGGTTCACCAGAAGTTTGATGGTAACCTTGTCCCAGCCCGGTGCAGTACCGTGTTTCATTTTAGCTAGGTCCTCCCTGATATCAAGAAACTGGAATGGAGTGCCCAGCTCCAGATTTGTTTGACCAACGTACGAGCATTGGGAAAAGCGAGGGTCCACCACGGTACACAGGTATCTGTCGCACACTGTTCGGGCCCGTTGAGATGCAGTAGCGGGAAAGTTATGAATGGCACGCTGGAGGTGCCGCGCTCTTCTTGCACGTGCCTGAGTGCGGTCAATAAGTGCACAAAACAGACGCCAGGTGTTGCGACCAGACATCTGGTACGCAGCAGCGTTAAATCGATCCATCCAGACCGGTATAGTCGGCAGCCTTCTGGGTGAGCTCAAGAATGTGGCGTCTGGGTTTCTTGTTGTGTTTCTGCTTTTTCCATCGTTTGGTGAGACTGCGGCGGTCTTCCCAATGATGGAGAAGATGGTTTATCTACCTCGGAGTGTGGAGTCGGTGAGCTGGATGCATTGTCCGTTTGTACGGAGAGTTGTCAATAGAGAGGTTATATAGGTGGTCCGAATTATTCCGGAGCCCTCTACTGCGGCAAGCGAAAGCTTCTCTACGGGACCTCGGGTTTTCTTTGCGGCGCTTGCGGTTTTTGTCTTCATTTGCCCTCAGATTAAGCAAACGAAAGGAAACTCAATACCTAAGCCCACTGGGGACAGTGGACTCGTTAGTCGCACTTTGAGCCACGATACCGATGAACAGCGGCAGTTTCGAAAGCAGAAGAGCGGCGCATAATTGGGCCCCTGTGACCGTAGACACCTCAGTCGTGCTTTAAATTACGTGACAGCAGTGACAGTTATGCGCTGCATGCGTTGACATTGACAACATTGTGGCAGAAGCGCGGCACTGAAGCCGTCGGCGTTCAATGTGATCGTTAGCGTTTGCGATGACAACAATTCAGATTCCGATGATTTTTAACGGAAGGAAGTGCGCTTAACTGGATCCCTTGGTGAGTGGACGCTTGAATCGCGCTTTGAGGTACGTGGTGGATAAAAGAGACATGTAGCCTGCTTGCGTTCGCGCTGACAAGGTTGTGATAGACACGCGGCACTGCAGGAACAGGCTGCAGCATTCAGTGGGTGGGCAAACCCTAGCGCTCAACCATTAACTGCCACCTGCCCGGGTGACCGGGTGTGCACGCTGTGTCCGGAACGCACTCAACGTTACAGACGCCAAGCCGTGTACAGTTGCCCGAAACGCCATAGGTTTCGCTCTTTACCATGTTTCGCTCTTTACCAGCGGCTAATTTTTTTCTCTTTATTCTTTAATTAACACCTTTTCCTTTACATTATGGTGTGGGTCGCGTGTCCATCGATATATGAAACAAATATTACTGAGCGATTCCTGTTCCTGCACAGGAAAAAGCTTCACCGCCATCAAATCGACCTCCCTCTCAAACAGACGCCACGCCTGGCGCTGTCTACGTCTTCCTGCGAGGCCTCGCACATTCAGCGTGGCAACGCGCAATGGAGATGGCAGACTAGCCATAGTGAATTCGAAGAGCATACGAAGACCACAGGGCAGCCAAGCTCGCAGACAAGCCGTGGCTACCAAATCAGGCCGTCAAGTAGTGCATATGATGAGGCAGAGGACGGACGGCGAACGCAGTTGTCAGTCTTTCGGCACTCCCAAATCTACCGAGCTCTATCTCGAGATCTCATGCACAGTCATGGAGGCGGCTTGGCCGCCTTTAGATCCTTCTTTGGGTGGAGGTGTTTCCGCCCCCAAAGTCCTCGATGTCTACCCCAGACTGGCGTCCTTGCCTTCCACTCCATCACGTCAGCGCTTAGCAGTCGGCGCTTTCTCCGGGTCCTCCACGTCCCGAGAAATCGGTGCGTCCGGTAGCTGGTCTGACAAATCGGTGGGCATGTCGCCTTCGACATCGGCGTCCATCGCCCCCTCCAACTTTTTAGCAGCCCCGATGCCAGGATCTGGCGGCTCTAGCTCCTCTTATCTCGGCATATCGAGACATGGCGAATCACAAGGATAACACGTCTCTACACGTATCTCCGTCGGGTGGTCCCATCTCAGAAAATGCAGAGCTCCGGATCCTGGGTCTGTTCATCAATAAAAGTCTTAGGCACGATTCTACTATAGCGAAGCTCAAGCTCATATGCAAACAGGCAGGGCGCATGATCCACCGCGTTTCCAACAAGCGGGGTGGTCTGGGAGGCAGAGACGTGCTATGGCTCGCTCATGCCTTCGTGACCAGCCGGAGGATCCTGCGCCGTGCCGTACGTACGCACCACCAAACAAGAAGACGAGCGAATTGACGCCTTCTTCAGGAAGGCAAAAAAGCGAGCACTGGACCTCCCGGTCGCTACCTCCGACGCCGAACTAAAGGCGTTGGGGATGGTAAACTCCGATCAGGAGTTGCGGGAGGCCCACTTCGTGAACCAATATACGGCGCTATCGCAGACGGCTGCTGGGCGCCGCTTGCTAAACCGCTTGCACATGCAACACACATGCATACCAGAGGGGACGTGAAACATCCCGGTGCTGTGGCGCCATATTCTCCGGGTAGCTCCGCTCCAGCCTAAAATGTACATTATTTCACATTAAGGAAACCGACAAGCGTGGTTTCGCACTCTTGAGAGGCAATATGGATCTAAACAGGCCGTTTACTAGGTGGACATCACAAGGTCTTCGCCCGCGGAATTCTACTCGGCTGCCGTGGTCAATAGCAGAATGAATGTCGATGGGCTATTTTTTCGGGTCTCAAATTCAACGCGAGCGCAGGAAGCTGCAATAGCTCTCGCTGCCGCCTATCCAAAATCATGAAGGGTTATCACAGAGTCTCGCCGGACCTGGAACACAATCTTGCAAAGGAAATATCACGTCTTGCCTCCCAAACTCTAAGACGGGTTCCCGCCGTTCCAACTCACACAAACGCAATCGCGGCTCCTGGCCACAAGGTTCTACTAGGCTATGAGGCTGCTGATGCGGCCACCCGAGCGATCACAGGCCCGGCTCCTCATCCTAGCTCTCCTGGCTCAGAAGCTCGTAATCCGCTTCTCCGGTTCCGAGAAGTCTTAATTCACTACTGCGACAGTCTATCGCCTATACTCGGCACCTGCCAAGGGTGGGGGAGCGAACACTGCGGCGCCTGCAGACAAGAACGCTTCTCTGCTCTGCCATCGCCAAACACTTTGATCCGGACATAGATGGGCGCTGCCCGGACTGGGGAGAGATCTGCGATGTTTCGCATGGTTTGGGCATGTACTCAAAATCCTCACCTTCCCCCTTCCTTCCCCCCCCCCTCAACCGAGAGGCATGGGAGACTGCTCTCCTCAACTGATCTACATAGGAATCCAAAGGGGCTCTAGTAAAGCGGGTGCGAGGCGAGGCCTCGCCGTGCGGTGTCTCAGAGTAAGGATACCGACCATGTAGCCGGGTCTTCTGACCCCCAAACTGTGAGTATTATAGGTTTTTCTTCACCACCGCCACCGATCGAACGCAGTTTCGCCAAGGACTGTCTCCGCAGGTAGCACTTGTTAGCCACACTACTAGACGTCTCTTCTGTGTCCATCTCGTCGCCCACTATTTCGGTGTATTCTTATTTTAACCAGGTTGGTTGAAGCGGCGGCACAAGTCTTGATGCGACTCCAGTCGTCATGTCCAAAACGTCTACATACGCCACACTTAGCGACGTGATACTATCGACGTATGAGGATATCTGATGACAGTGGAAACCCACTATGCCCTCTAAGGAACAACGACCAGGGCCAGCAAAAGCCCAACGCACAGCTCGTATAGAATATCTTCGAGAGTCACTCCTGCATGAAACCTCAGAAGCGCCGTGCATAAATCCTGTGAAGCTATGTTGACGCTGCCGCGTGTCCGACTCTCAATCGTGCACGTGAGTTCTTTGTCTGCGTCTTTTTTGTAGCGTGAGCTACATTGGCCACAGTCTCCCCACCCCCACCCCACCCGAGAGGACTGAGAGGCTGCCCTCCTCGGGTGCTCAACTCTCCAGCACCAACGAGCCTTGGTGACAAGAGCCCGCGCCACCGCGGAGGCCACAGGGGTCCCGGACTGGGGATCCCTCCTAGTGATTGTGAGGGCCGGGCCCTTCAGGCTCGGTCCAAGCAATACCACTCTTGTACAGTTGTTCTTGTTCTGACTGAGAGAAGGATGAAAAGGAAATTGCACGGGCCTGCTTACTGGCTGAAGCCAAGCCACCACCGCTGCAACGTGCAGATAGAGGAGAGTTAAAAGATCAGAGGAAAGACAAAAGGGAAAGAAATAGACGCGCGTCGCAGCAACAACTGCGTCCGCCGGAGCGGACGCTGCTGAAAAAACAGATAAGCGGCCGAAGCCGCGCTCGCCGAAGCGAGGACGGATACCTATACCCACTCTTGTACATAGTATAAATGCATGTTTTACACCACCACCACCTCGCCGTTTCGCGCGCTGTGTTGCTCGACCATACTGCGTTTGCGCGAGGAGCACGTGACGTCACTATGGACAGCTGGCGTGCCTCGCCGCTCTCGCGCTCTGCAACCACTGACCCAGGGAGCCATTATGCGCACTTCCTTTCCTTAAAATGATCGGAGAGTAAAACGTTGTCAACGCCAACGCCAATGAACACTACAAAAGCCGACCGCTTATGGCTTCAGCACCGCGTTTCTGGCACAACGTTGTCAATGCCAACGCATACAGCGCACACCTGTCACTACCGCCAGTTAGCTTAAAGCACGATTGAGGTGCCCACTGTTCCAAGAGGGCAGTTAGGCACCTTCCCTCTGGTTCAGGTGTCCACCGATATGTGGACACCTCGCCGCTCGGCGCAGCGGGCTACTGCGCATGGGCGAGAAAATTGCGCGGCGTGTATAAATATGGAGGGATTAACAGCTACTGCACCGTGTTCCATGAATAAAAAAGAGTCGGGCTGCTGCTGAGTGGCGCAGGAGATTTGAAAAAAACTATTCGTCGGGCCCAGGTTGTCGCATGGCAGTTAGCCGTTGAGCGCAGGAAAAATGATACCAACCTGCCAATTTCACTCCCAATGACCATTGATACTGCACAATGACTCGTCTTTAATTTAGTAATATTTACACGTACCGGATTTTCGAGGTTTAACGGGGGGGGGGGGGGGGGGGGACCAAGCTAATAAAAATTTTAACCAAGATATACCAATACATCACGCTACGTATATCCTGTCATAGCAGGGCTATGCCAGTGCCAATTTTTTCTCTCTAGGCACATTTTGACCTTGGCTGGGCTGAAGGCCACATTCAGACAGCGGAGAGATCACACGGTGCTGAGCGTGCTTGGTGCATCGCGAAGGCCGCTTGCTCTAACAAATTCAAATAATCCGCAACGAAGACATCAGAATCGAAGCTAAAGTAAAGGCCTTTGAGACAATGAAAGAAACGCAGCTGTAATGCACTACGTATAATATTGGTCATTGCGTCGCGAAGGCGCTAGATTTTAATTAACAAATGTTCAGAGCTCGTTCGTGGGTCTTATAAAGAACCCACTTTCATTCACAACACGTGCGATTCCAGCAGATGCTTTCCCGCACTACTGGGCCAATCTGCGTGACGTCACGGAAGGAGTGCGCAGGCGCGCATTGTTCTCGGGTGGCTTTCACGTCAAATGTATTCGCGTCAGTCGTATATAAACAGCCCTAAGTTACTATTCAATGCTTTCATGCAGAACCAAATAGCCCCACAGCGTGTTTTTTTTAGACTATTCTTCAACAATGACGACCGAACACGAACCTTTCCCTGGAGCGCTCGGCCCGCCCTTCCGCACTGTGAGAAGCAGTGCAGGTAGAAGAAGAGCTGCTCAGCCGGGAAGCCCCAGAACTGCTCGCGCTCGCCACCCGAATGCACCGCATCGTCAGCTACGGCTGCGGAGGCGGCTGGGGATTGCAGGCGGGGCAGATAGCTCGCGGTGAGCGCAGCGATGCTCTCCAGGTACACATCGCGCAGCTCCGAGTCAGTTGCACCGGGAATGAGTCCGCTGGCGTTCAACACCGTCCCGAGACGCACGATATCTATGTGTAGCTGCCGCGCGCCCGGGTCGATGTCATGTGGGGCTAGGCGCTGCATGGCCGATGCAAGTAGCATTTTAGAGGCAGCCTTTTAAAACCATACAATTTGATACGCACTCAAAACTTGTTTCAAAAATGGCGGCGTTTGCTATTCGAATAATAATAAAAAGCATCATAACTTTTTAATTGACTCTCAATAAGGTGGGAAGTAAAGGAAATCACGCATTAACTTTCTCACATATGTCGGAGGACGCCCGAACCACGCCGTAAGGGAAGGAATAAAGGAAGGAGTGAAAGAAGAAAGAATGGGGTGCCTTAGTGGTGGTCTCCGCAATAATTTCGAATCTTCTTTGTACGCCTTTGTACACACGAGCGCCATTTTTACGTTTCGCCTCCATGAAAACGCGGCCTTAGCTGCTTTTGCGCAGTATAACTAACAAATAACTCTGCCTTAATCTCCAGCAAACACAATGATAAATTTTTACAACGCATTTATTCACTGTCGACTGCAATGCTATCTTTCATCGTGGAGTGATACTTAAGCTACTCATTTTCAACACCTACACTTGGCTTGGATGAAGGTCAAATTCATACAGAGGACATATCACGCCATGTTTGGCGGGTTTGGTGCGTCGAGTACCTTTTGACCTATCCCTCTGACGACTAAATAAACCCCAACCAAGAAATCAGTATCAGAGCTGAAATAAACGCCTCTGTGTAATATGGGGCTGCCACTGAGTCATATAAGACCGAAAATTTGAAGCCGTTAACCATTTCATTACAAACACTGTAGCTCTCGTTGATTTATGCGCATTACTACTATGCTAACTTCACCCAGAAAATTTATCACTAATATTTTTAAGGCCTTAAATAAAATTGCCAGCTTTCTGAGCGCCACTTCTTTAGTTGAAGAATAGTGCGCTGCTAATGCATACGTTCCTCTACATAATATCGAAGCCAATTACGACAAATTTATAGCAAACTTTGTGTACAAGGTTCCGTAATCACTCAACCTAAGATAAAATCATACTGAACATTCACAGCAATAACAAAATCATATGCTAGTCGCACCAGATCCATGTCATGGGATATTTTGAACATTTATTCTTCGTATTGTACTAATATTCCTGTTCAGTATTAAGTTGTGATTAATGTTGAGTCCTGCATTTTACTGTTAAAATCAAAACCTCACTTTGACTGTCCCATTGTTGTTGCTCTTTATCACACAGATTTTGCGTTAGCACTGTAGGTAATTAACTTCAGAAAGATGATTCTGTAATTGCTTTCTAAGCAGCGTAACTGTATATTAAATGTTTATATAAGTTTGTATTTAACATATTGTTGTTGCAACCTTTTACGTGCATTTTCTGCACTATCTGCACTGGGTGTCACCCTGACGGTTCTGTAAATAAACTAAAAAAATGCTTTATGCCCACCTCTATTTCTGTTCAACTATTCCTCATCGTGCGATCGCAAGTGCATCTCTTTTTAATAACAGGAATCAAAACGGTTTAAATGCGACATTAAGTAAAAGTAAAGGCCACACATCGCAGTGTTAATGAAGGGACAAGCTTGTTGAATGTGCAGAATTATGCCTCAAACGAACACCAAAGACATTTCGTGCAATTTGATGTTACACTAGACACTCGGCCATGAAAGGAAAATCTTTTATGACCGGATGGTTTCGATCTAAAATAGAATTTCAATGTTAGGTCCCAACGCGCTCTGCAATCTCCACCTGGTCAGTAAACACAAAAGGGAGAGGCGGTAAAATAAGAGAGTGACATGCCATTCAAGGTCCCAGCACCAACTCAATAGTTTCCTCCTAATACTTTGACTAATACTACTCTGACTCACAGCTAAAAGGAATATCAAAGTATGATATTACCGGGAACGTACAAACAGTGTGACAGTTGCAAATTATCCCAGGCTGCGGGCAGTTTTAAACCAGCAAAAATAATGAAGTGGAAACATTTCTGACAGAGATATACAATGAGCTAAGTTCTTATTGAAACGATGCTTTTATAACGAAGCTAGAGCATTAGTGGCTCCTGGTCCGCTTAATAAAACTGGTACTAAGAGCGAAGGTATTTCAATGACCGGTCGGTAAAGTTGACATCTCAGCAGATTATAACGAGTGATGGGCGGCCAGATTCGGATCTGCGAAGAAAAGTAAGGCTAGAGTTTTGCTTAGAGAGGACTATATATTATTATCACTACAGTGCACTACAGTAATGAAAGCCAACTCTCCTAGTTAATTATTACCAACATGAGTGCGGCTTGTAGCTCCTGCGTTCATCAGGTAGCTCCTTGCACGGTAATGAATTTGTGATTGGTCCTCCCTCAATATAACCTACAGTTGTCCACTAACAGAGAGATATTGCTATAACTATTCCTTCATAACCTTCCCCTCCTCCACACCTAACACTGATAGTTAAGAGAATCCAAATCCTTCCCGCCCTCCATTCATGGCCAAATTTAACATTATGCACAAGCGGCTGTCTTGAAAGAAAAGCATGTTTGCCTTCCGAATAGAGTCCAAAATAAAAAAGCACACGTTGCATGGAGTAGCTTTTCGTTCTCCCCACTTGCATTCAGGCAACGAGCAGTACACTAACTAGAATGCCGGCGGCGTCCGCTGAAGCGTGTGGAATATGCTGGTATCCTTTCTCGTCCCCACTCCAGAGGTGGTGAAAATATTTATTACGAATGAACAGGAGGTATGTTTGGATCAGCCCGTAAGGGACCGATCCTTACAATCACTAGGTGGAGGTCCTTAGTTTGGGACCCCACTGGCGGTGGCCGCCGCCCGCACGCCTCGGACTAAGGCTTGTTGGGTCTGTAAGTCGTGGAAGCCGACCAGGATTCCCTCCCAGTGCTCTCGGGTTGGGTTAGGGATGGGGGAAAACCCGGGTAGGAGGGGCAGGCACACACCATGTGATAGGTGTACGAAGGCATCACTATAGAGTGCTGGCAGCTGCCGCTAAAGGAGGGGTCAATTTTTTGGTGCTGCCGGGCACAGCAATGTATTGATGAGAAGGTGAAGAAATAGCCACTCATCCGCCTTCCTGAGGCCTTTACATGTGCCTCTACGTGGTAGACGGTAAAGGCGATGGCTACCTTGGCAGTAGATTGTAACATCATTGAAGGTACAGACCGGATTAAAATCCGGTTCCTGGTTGGGTGGGGCGGAGCAAAAAGCCCGGTGAGAGAGCGCGCGAGCGGCTGCGTCAGGTGCCTAGTTTCGTACTAACCCCGGATGAGCAGGAGCCCTCTATAAAGCAACGGTGTGCAGCATCCGTATCCCGTATGCAATTTTGGTCAATTCGATAGGCTAGGAAGAAAGTGCAGCCTTGTTCTACACTCCAACAGGCCCCTCGCGAGTCGGTGATTGTGTATTTTGAATGGGAATGTGAGGCCGCGAGAGCAATCGCGACCTCTTCTGCGTGTGTTGGACTATGGTCTCTGAAGTTGAGGCTGTTAACTGTGTTGCTGTTGTAAGCTACTGCGACCATGTACTATCTCCCGTGGTGAGGGCCGCAAGCGTCCACGTAGTGTGCACCAGTTTTGTTGGTTTAATTTCGTGCTAGCGCTTCTGCCCATTATGGTCGTCATGTGACATGTTGGTTGGACGAGGTCGCTCATGGAGGATGCGTCTCCATTGTTCTTGGATGTGAAACCTGTCGTCCATGGGAGGGGTGTGTTGGACGTAGTCGATCAAGAATGCTGCGAATCTACTCCGTCGGCGACAAGCGCGTGTACTGGCTTGTAACGCGCACCTCCCGGAGCTACAGGAAAGAGGCAAACGCGCCGGATTCACGAGACGATGCGCGCGCCGCGAGGAATGTGGAGACAAGGCACTCTTCACGATCGACAGAGGACGCGTTCTGCTTTGCGATGATAAATTCCGGCTTTGCTTAAGTTTATGTAGCCGACAGATCAAGCCGGTCTTAGACGCTTCCTGGGAATGAAGAACTTTTATCGCCAGATCGTTCCAGAATGCGCAACGCTTCAGGTGCCTTTGACGAAGCTTTTGAAAAAGGGCTAGCGCTGGAGTTGGGGTCACGAGCTGCATTGCGCAACCTAACACAAGGTGCTCGCGGATAGTTACAACTATCCGACATAAACAGGAAATTTGCGATTGAAACAGACGCATGCGACCTCGACTTAGGAGCAGTGTAGGAGCATCAAGGCGTATTCCGTCTGGTAGCATTCGCGAGCCGTTCGTTGACGCCGGCACAGAGGAACTACTCAGTGACATAAAAGGAATGTCTTGTGATAGTTTATGCTCTGAGGAAGTACGAATACTCCGTCGACGTGGTGGTATTTGTTATCGAGACGGAATCAACACGGCGCTCACCAGGCTGAGACGACTCAGCGACCCGAGAGGCCGCCTAACGCGTTGGGCCCTGTTGCTGCAGCGTTATTTCGCCGTGCGCTACCTCAAAGGGAAGGACATCGCCGTGGCTGACGCACTCTCGCGAGCACCTGTTCAGAGTTAGAAAGGTCATGCGACCGACCGCATGCAGACAGAGAGAGCGAGGACAGACCCGAGCCGTAGCCCATGTGATGGTGGCGATACGGCGTGTGTTGTGAGCGGCACTGTGACGCTCATTTCTTGTGCCGTGCATCGCTGGGGACGCAAGTGGCCCCAAGAATTACACGAAGTTGCGTCGCTTTGCTTTCTGGCCTGGAATGAAACGGCACGTACTAAGCTGTGACCGCTCCTGCAATGTGTGTCAATGTGTGCAGCCCCGAGGTTAACGACCGCCCGGCCTGATGCAGCCGATTAACAGGAAGACTCCCTGGCAAATCGCGGCGTGTGACATCATGGGACCGTATCCCTTAACACCGAGTAGGAGCAAGTTCTTGCGTGTGGCAACGGATCACTTCACCATGTGGGTTGAACTTTCCCCCTTAAAAAGCTGACGGCACGAGTGATCATTGAGAAGCTGATGGACGTATTCACTATGCTCGGTTTTCAACAGCACCTGACAGACAATGCGTGCTACTGCACTGCGAAGATGGTCGTAGATTCGTGTGGTGCACTTGGCATTAAGCACAAGAAAACGACAAACTATAATGCCCAGTCGAACCCCATGGAACGAGTAAACCGCACCTTGAAGCACATGTGTGTCTCGTGCTCTGAGATGCACAAAGATTGGTACTCCCATCTGCCAGAGATCACCTTCGCTTTTCGTTCGACTGTAAACTGCTCGACTGAGTACGCGCCGTCTTCTCTCACTCCGAGTAGAAAGCTCCTAAATCCGCTGGAACTAGTTCTCGCAGACAGCAGGAAGACGCCAGTTGCTTCGTCAGCACGATCTGATTGGCATAGCTGCGCGCTAAAGTGACTGAGGCCTTACGTAAGGCTCTACACAATCACAGCATTGCGTGGGCGGAGCAGAAATCACAGTACGACCGCTGGCAACAGGATGTTCACTACGACGTGGGTTATCCGGTGGTTCGAATTTTTCAGCGAAGCTAGCAAGGAGTTCGCAGCCTCGTAACGGGATCGGGCCGTTCCGCGTCAGAGAAGTGGTTTCCTCGGTCATATACAAGCTCAAGGACTTGCGGTTGAAGCCTAAAGGCGGACCGGTGTACGTATGCGACATGAAACGTTACGTGCACTGAAATTCGTTCGTTGAGGACAAACCCGACTCAGGCCGCAATCGGAAAATGAGCCCTGCGATCAGCCGACGAACCCCGCGTCCCGCCACAACTTGCGCCGTAGGCAGAAATAAAATCTTCCTGCGCAGGCTAGAGCGAGAGCGCGAACCAGCAGTCTCGTTAGATGCATAAACGTCCGTATCGCTCGTGCCAATAAGTGTTAGGCAATACTGACTTTCTTTAACCTTCATCACTCTAGTAAGGGCCGAACAGCTACATAGCAGACGATGCGAGAGTTGGATACACCTTTGTTGACCTTTTCAGCGCAGATGGAAAAGAAGCAGGGCACATCCGAACGGCACCGTTCACCACTACTGCCTACAGCCAGCCCCCAGCTTCGGCAACGCGCCGCACCCAATCTCCGACGCTACGCCCCGCCCACAACCTGCGGTCGCAACACTTGTGTATCCAGGATGCCCCTGCTACCTGCCACATTAGGCGCCACCGCCACCACTTCACAGCAAGCTGTGTATCTCTGTGCGGTGAAACCATGGACCTGGTCTCCAAGCAATCGCAGCCGGTGCCAAGGAATTCACCGCAGCGAAGCAGCCGCGTGTACTCGGGAGACTGAGACCGGTAGTAAGCTGCCTGTCGGCATCGTCATCACGCGGGTGGTGAAGCCTTGGGGGCAGCTTATCGACGCGGGCGCGTCGCGGCCGTCAGCTGATGCACCTGCGGAAACCGAAGAACTTCGAGCTTCGATCCATGGACGGCTGATTTAGTAATGGTGTGCCAGATTCTGCGTTCGGGAGGCTTCTTAAGGAGGCGGGGATGTGGTATACACGGGTATCCCTCCTCGCCCCCGCGCAAAAGGCGATCGCGCCGGTGTCACGAGTCAACGCGCGCACCGCCAGGAATGTTGACAGAAGGCACTCCGGCTACTCTCCCCATTCCCAACAATGGCATGAAGTCACGACAGAGAACTGGCCACTTAGGAAACAGTTGCATGCCGAGCTTGTGAGCAACGGGTTGCTCCTAGTGAGGCAATGCCCCAGGGTTTAAAAGAGGAGCACGCGGGGAAAAACTCTCTCTTGCCGCTGGCATTCTGCTGGCCTGCCCATATGGATCCCGTCCTGCCCGCTGACCCCGGGACGACCCAACGCCGGTCGACGACTTGGTGAGCTACTGAACTTCAATTTTATTGGATATAACATTCTTCCGCACTGTGCTTTACCTCGCGTTAGGACAATAAACTATTTCTTAGCGTGCCCTGCTGTTGCATATTTCGTCCGAACATGCCGTGGCTGCGACCCTGCGCCAAGGGTTGGGAAAACGTGTCGCGTGCTAGCAACGCCCGCATGTAGCCGGTACGGAAGCTCGCCTTCCAACCGGCTGGGCGCAAAGTAATCCCATAAGAGGGAAGTGCTTTTATTCGCTTATAGTGTGGCGCGGTGACAGACAACAAGGACTCTAAAGATTTTTCTGTTTTGTTCGCTATACTGACGCCATCGCTCGTGCAGAGAAAGCGCCAGTCAAGAAGAGAAGTGTGTTCTGAAAGCGCACGTCCCGGTTTACGCAACTTTTAACCCTCGGTCGCTGAACCCCAACGTGACTTCTGGACATGCTGGGTTCGTAGTTAATGCGGCGTACGCCTCCTTCTAGCAGCAGTTCAAGCCCTGGAAAAAACCTAAGGCAGACACGCCAGTACACCAGGGCAGTCACCGATCGCAAGACCTACCTGCAGAATTTGTACCGCACCCTGCTCTAATTGATCACGAAGGGGCAGTGCTACTACAATGAATGCTCCAGGTACACAGTCACTCCGGTCCTGCTCCGTCACTGGCGCTAGCCACCTTATTACACCACGAGACTGCTGAAGACTGGCTTAGAAAGTACGACCAGGTGGCGATCTACAATGGTTGAGACGCTGACTGCAAGATGCCTCATGTTTATTTCGCTGTCGAACACTACGCGAGGCCCTGGTTTATAAACAATGAATCTGGCCTTCGCGCGCAACATACGTTCAAAACCAAGTTCCTCCAAATCTTCACGGACAGAACATTACACACGGAGAACTCTGACCTGCTTTTGCAGGCCCCGTATCACCTCACCAGCGCGAGTGTGATGGTTTATGTCGAGGAAATGAGGAGGCTCCTCCGACGTGCGGACCCAAGCATGAACGAGGCGAGGAAGGTGAGTTCTGTGATGAAAGGAGTTAAGGAGCAGCTGTTCGCCGGCCTGGTTCGAAGACCTCCAGTTACTGTAGCTGACTTCGTAAAGGAAGCAAGCTCTATCGATAAGTTTCTTGACATTAGGGCCCGGCAGCACAACCGCACAACAGCATCGATGCTCAAGGCAACTTTGGAGGCAGCCGCGATGAATCTGGCAGAATCTCTTCGTGAGATTACTCGATCCATCGTGCGAGATGAATTGGCGTAGCTCGTCCCGGCTGAGGTACGGCGTCAGGTTGCCACACTAACTGATGTTGTGCGCGAGGAGGCACTGCAAGTCTTGTTGTACGAGTCCACCACTACCTCACCCAGGCCCTGTGCAGCCACAGCATCCCAATCTCAGCTGCGCCGCCGTCACATGTTTCATTACGTCCCGCGGGTAGCCGTGCAAGGTCAAACATTCCTGCTAGCTGAGGGCTAATGAGACGCCATACTCGGCATGGACATACTGACCAAAAACGGTGCCGTTATTGATCAGCAATCGCAGTCCGTCTAGTTCTCAACCGAGAAGGTAATCTCCATCGATAGTGCTCTCCCGGCGTCGCTGCACATTCATACCAACAAGTGACCGTGCCTTAACGTTGCACTGTAATGGTAACCGTCAGCTCAAAGAACATATGGCAGACTCAGGGTGTTGTGGAAAGTAAGCAGCGGCTGCTTCTGGACAGAGCAATTTCCTTCCTCGGGGCTGTTGTCTTCCTCTAATATAGCAACTTCAAAGTTCTTCTCACGAATAATAGCAACTAATACCAACGCCTTAAAAAGTTGACGACTGTACCGTACATTGGAATTAGGTCCGTGCGCAGATTGACAACTGCTTCAACGAATGGGCCCGGCAGATTTGTTGCTTTTAAGTTCAACCTTAACCCAATCCTGCCGCTCGAGCAACGAGACAAAGTGCATAACTGTTCAAATGCTACCGTGGCTCATTCGCGTCGTCGCCACGTCTCATGTGATCTTGCGAAACATCACATAATTACAGGTGAAAATGTCCCTCTACCCCGACAGTCACCTCATCGAGTGTCTACTAAATAACGTGTGGCTATCAGCGCATAAGTGAAAGAAATGCTCGCAATGACGTTATTCACACTTCTAAGCGCCCGTGGGGTGCACCTGTAGTACTCGTGAATTCTGCGTTGACTACCATCGGCTAAACAACGTCACTAAAAAGTAGGTATCTCCACTGCCCAGAACTGAAGACGTTTGGATCAATTTATATTGATTCTTCATGTATGTGAAGTCTGGATATTGGCAAATTGAGGTAGACGAGAGAGAACGGGAAGAGACGGCTTTCATCTCTGAAGACGATCTGTACGAGTTTCACGCGATGCCAGTCGGTCCTTGTTCGGCACCCGCGACTTTCCAAACGCTCATGGATACCGTTCTAGCGGATTTGAAGTCGCAAACTTGTCTGGTCTACGTACACGGCGTCATCTTTTTTGCCCCCTTCTTTCGAGGACCACCTTCGTTGCCTCGAGGAGGTATTGCAGGCCTTAACGTCATCAGGCTTTACTAAAAAGCCGAGAAATGCCATTTTGCATGTGAAGAGTTCGTTTTAGGCCATGTCGTGAGGCACTATTAGAGCTTTAGGCCATGTCATGAACCAGGAAGGGGTCCTCGTGTACCCTAAGAAAACATCCGCCATTGCCCACTTCGCTACCTCGTGCTATGCGCGTATTACTTCCGCTTTGTGGAGAATTTTTCTAAAGTTGTCTCACCTCTTACTGATCTGACAAAGGCGCATATACAGTTCATGAGGGAACCACTACAACAGAAGGCGTTTCAAGAGCTTCAACGTCCCCTGCAGTCACCACCCTCCCACCGCCCCCCCCCCCCCCCCCCGGCTGGCGCACATTGATTATCTTGCAGACACAAGGGCCCACACAGATGCGAGTAAAATTGCTTTCGACCCTGTCTTCGTTCAAGTTCAACTGGTTCAAGAACGTGTCATTGCCTATGCCAGCCGCGCACTATCGAAGACAAAAGCAAACTACTCTGCGTCTGAAGAACAATGCTTCGCCATTGTGTGGCCAGTTTCGAAGTTCAGACCATACCTTTATGGCCGCTCTTTTAAAGTAGTGACCGATCATCACGCGCGATGCTGACTGACGAACTTCAAGGATCCCTCCAGCCGCCTCGCACTATGCAGTCCTCGACTTCAAGAGTTCGGTGTCACCGTCATTTACAACTCGTTCGCACATACGCAGACGTGGACTGCTTATCTTGTGTGCCCATGCAACCAGCTCCGGACGACGTTGCTGACGGCGATGAAGTATTCCTCAGTGGAATACATACCAACGATTTCGCCTAGCATCAACGAGCAGACCCCGACCTCCGCGACGTCATTCGTTATCCTGAAGGGGCCAGCAGCATAGTTCCTAAAGTCTTAAGCAGCCTATGTCGTGTCTCTGCATGTGTAATGGCGTTCTCTTCAAGAAGAATTTCTCTGCCAACAGTAGTCCATAATTGCTGATCGTCCCCGTGGCCCTACGCAACGCAATTCTTCACGCCTGCCATGACGAAACCAGCTTCCGACCATCTTGGTGTTACTAGAACACAAGCCAGAATTCAAGACAAGCGCTATTGGCCTCGCCTGGGTCCTGTGGTTGCACTTACCGGGATTGCCAGCGCCGCAATGTTTAGCCCGCGAAGCCAGCCGGATTCCTCAAGCTCACTGAGCCATCTTCGCGAGCGTTTCAACAAGTCGGCATGGACTTCTGGGACCCTTAACCAACATCCGGCTCCGGAAAAAGATGGATAATAGCCGCCAGTGATTTTCTCACGCGTTTTGCGGAGAAAGCACCCCTTCAAAGTAGCACCACCATCCAAGTAGCACAGTTGTCTGTTCGTGAAATCGCCTACGCATGGTGCTCCACAACTTCGATTACAGACAGAGGGGCTTTCTTCTGCTCTTTGCTCCTGTACCATGTTCGAGTTTTCAGTCACACCAGTCACCGCGAGACGAGTTATCATCCCCAAACGAACGAACCGACAGAACATCGAAACAGGAGACTTGTAGAGATTGTTTCAATGCACGTGGACATGGAGCATAAATCCTTGGACGATGCCCTGCCCTACCCTACGTCTCTATTGATATGTGAGACAAATATATTCCTTTTACCCCTTAGCTTTGATAGACTCAACGGCTTTACACACTTTTACAATTCTGGATTGAACGGGTGCGTTAGAATAATTATCATATGATTTATCGTATCCCGGAACGTACCCATTTTGGTTCAATTAACATATATGTTCACCTTAGTTTTCGCTTGTGTAACGTGTGCGTATTTCGTTTTTTTTCTGCATCCCAGCCACTACCATCAGCCAGGTACATCACTTCTGAAGTTCGCGTTTGCATTTTTTCTTTACATCTCGCGTAATATGTACTTTATCGATTGATCAATCGAAGTTGAACTGATTCATTGATTGATCTTTTGATTCATTCATACAGCCAAGGCCAATAGTTGAAACGACACCACGTATTCGTACGTTCCTATACCACGTATTCCCACCACGTATTCCCATCTTCAATTACAAAGAACAACAATATAGGCTAAGTAAAGATATTATCGAATACAATCAGTTTAGAATTAACATGTTATCACGGCCCGAATCTGAAATATACAGAAATACAAAGCCTAACAGGACGCCGCTTTCTTTGCAGAAAATCCAATGTTTGTTAAAATTAAGGAACTTCAAAGTCACCTTTCATTCTTATTTTTCTGGCCTTTCAACTCCTGTTGCTGACGTGCTGGACCGTAACAGGAGAGACGCCGTCAAGAGCGCGCCCCTCAAGCACCTTCTACACTTACTGCGGCGGTCCTTTTCTTTGGAGGAAGCATTACGGCCAGTGCGACTGCAGGGCTATCAACACTAGACAAATCTCTACAGTGATGTATCCGCACTGTATCACATTCCTCTGGTATGTGGCGTAAACTGTAGAACAAAAAAGTCAGTCTACACATAGCCTCCTACGAGATAACTTTAATCGTAAAAGGGAAAACGTTTCGAGCCAGTCTGCACGTCTATCGAACAGTCTGCAGTTTTTCACTATGTTGTGATGGGGACCACTTGTCTTTGCAAAGCTTCAAAAGCAAGCCAAGATATGCGCAATTCTCGGTTTTAAGCGAGCAGAATGTAGTGTCCGACATGCGGTCTTTAAAATAATGGTAAATTTTGCTGTTTACGTCTTGTAGCGACATGTGGGCTAAGAGGCTGGTTTGTTAATGGTCGATTGGAGTTTCTCGTCCCAAAGCGACACAGGCTATGAGGGACGTCTTAGTGAAGGGCTCCGGAAATTTCGACTTCCTGGGGTTCTTAAGTGCACTAACATCCCACAGCACACGGACCTCTAGAATTTCGCCTCCATCGAAGTTCTACCACCTCCGTCAGGATCGAACCCGCGTATTTGGGATCTGCAGCCGGCCGCCGTAACCACTGAGCCACCACGGTGGCCATGGGTTGAGATCTCTTAATGTACCTTCTCTTAATGTATCTCTTAATGTATCTTCAGTCACTCCTCAAGGAGCTAGAGTCACATGCTAGATCTATGTATTACGATCCGATAAACAGAAAGGGACGGGGCTGAAACCCGAAGGCAAATTAAATGTCGTCAAATTGAATGCAGGATTCTGCTAAGACCTAAACGGAGTATTCTAATAGCATTAAGAGACAGCAAGCGTTATGGTGACTTTCTGAACGAAGACCAAACAAATGAAATCTTGAACAGAAAGAAATCGAGAAGCGCGCAGGAAAGACATGTTAACCGAAAAACGAATAGGACATTGATGGTCATTGATGGTCACCATGGTCACCATTCCGTTGATGGTGATAAACGGAATTTAGGATATGTGTGGGCATTTTATAGCCTCTGCTCTCCGATAAAAAGGAACTCTTTCTCAATAGGTCACACGCCTCTCGCTTCAGCGGGACGCAGCTGGGTTGATATAATCATAATTATACAGTACATTTCCTAATCAACGACACCTGTGCGTTCGACGTGTTTATCTTCTAAAGCATTTTTGCGCAAATACAGGTAAATAAGAGTGTAGCTCTTGAATGTTTTGCTCGATTTATGCCTATAGCGCCATCGAAATAAAGAAAATCAATGTGATAACTAAGATACGATTTTAAAATAATCGCATCAGTGTTTTACATCCTGTCAAATAAATACACATTCGACAATAGTGCTTACCTGAAACCGGCTGTTGTAATAAAAATGAAGCCGAAGAACGGTGCTTAACTGCTTCGTCACTAAAGCTCCAGCCAGGGCAGACACCACAGCCATTGGGCGCACAGATTCGTAGAGCGGCGGTGCAACCAGGAAGGGGTAAACAGTCACCTCCCGGATAATCAGCAGCCTATAGAAGCTGAGACTCGCAACTCCCGGCACGTGGTAGATGCTGTGCCTTGGCCGACGGAGCGACTGCTTGAAGAAGGCTACGGTGTTCTTCGCAGCTCTTTGGTACAACTCGAATAATGACGAGTGCGTATCGTTGGGGAGATAGGTATAGGCGTGGTCCAGCATCGTCCAGGATCGTGTCATGTTGAAGGCATTGGCTGAGATGCGCTCAAGCGTAGCCCTCACCTTCTCCGCCAAGGACTCGCTGTAGCCCTTCGCCCAACCCTGCATTGATTGTTTCGACAACCGGACGATGTTCCACGTGAGTGTCGCATCCTTTTGAGCAACTTTGTGCAGTTGCCACTTCACCAGCGGCATCACCCACTCCAGGGCCTCCATGCACTTAATAAAACGGTGGTATTCTTGGCTACCCCCGAGGCCCATATCCTCAAGCAAGCTGTTGGTCAGGTAGGTGGAAACCATTGGCGACAGTGACCAAACAACGTAGGCACCCAGGAAAAGTTGGAAAGGCTCCTGGTAGCCACTGCGGTTGAAGTACGCGGAGTCCAGGTGTGCAAATAGGTCAGGGTGCAGGTTCACGATCTCGTCCGATGGCCAGAGTTGCGAGTCATCGGGAAGGTGACCATTTATCGCTCTTCGGAGGTCTGGGTCGCTCAGGTTATTGAAGTGGGGAAGGTGGTCATTGGCCCCAAAAGCGCGCACGAGGTCAACAATATCGTCGTGCGTCATCAGCACCTCTCGGATCATAGTCGAATAAGACTGGCCCGTTCGGCCAACGATCTCCGCGCACCGTCTGAGGTAGTGGATCGCTTTTCCTCTTGCATAAAGCGCCTCGATGTCTCTGATCCACTGCAGGCTGCGTGGGTCCAGACTCATGTAGATGGTGTTCTCTGAGGGACGTAGTGGGTGCCGACCCACGTAGAAGGCCCAGAACATAGGGACGCCTAGGTGCAGAGAGGATCGCACTAGGGTGTTGAGAATCTGTGGACGCGTCGCCGTTGATTTCCCTGGCCATGGGAGGCCAAGAGCACTTAGGAAGGCGGTGAATGCAGTAGTGTTTCTCAGCTCCCCCTGCAAAGGATTGGTTATATAGTTAACTTTGATTTTCTTTCCTGCGAAGAAACTCTCCTACCTTATTATTTCTGATGTTGATTGACAGGCTGTTTATAGCCATTATGCATAGCGAGCCGATTTAAAACCAGAATCCTAGAGCAACTGCTTCCTCTAAATAACAGATCCAGGGAATCCTGAGTTCGTTAAAATATTTGTGGTTAAATCTGCTAAAAGCGACGGCCTTCTCGAGGCGCAAAATTAGTGCCTGCATAACTCGAGAGCATTTGTGGCCTTTATTTAGTTATAGGCTTCGACGCATGGGAGTTGCATACTACAAGGCCATGCACAGGGACTAGTGGAAAAAATTTCGGTTGTGCGCTACAAAAGGCAGCGAGAGCAAGCTGTACAGACATCGCCGGCATCGTACGGTACCTGATGACTCTACAGGCGCTTATGATCCCTGCCCAGGACTTCCAGCCCTGAGAATCACTCTCATAGGTGGTGATCCCTTCTACTTTATTCACACCACTTTATGCCATGGGATACATTGAGTCCATTTAAGGTGTCTAAGCACGAATAACTAATTTCCGCAATGAAAACAAGGACATCGGCATGATGCTTGCAAGCATGCATACACAATAGAGTGTGCAAAATCATTGCCCAACGCGTTTTCTCTTATTATTGAACACAGTCTGACAAAGAATGTTTTGGTTTGGTTTATGGGGTTTAACGCCCCAAAGCGACTAAGGCTATGAGGGAGGCCGTAGTGAAGGGCTCCGGAAATTTCGACCACCTGGGGTTCTTTAACGTGCACTGACATCGCACAGTGCACTGGCTTCTAGAATTTCTCCTCCAAAGAAATTCAACCACCGCGGCCGGGATCGAGCCCGCGTCTTTCTGGTCAGCAGTCGAGCACCATAACCACTGAGACACCGCGGCGGCGTGTCTGACGAAGAAGTAACTGATTCCTCCGGCGTGTACACGCGCAGTGTCGGTTTTTTGTAGCTCGATGGTCGTGTCACTGTAGCATTATAGAATCTCTTTGTTGCGAGCGAGGCTCGAGACTTCGAATCCACGCCAAGTTTGTGGTCATGAATAAATAGCTTGCACCGCCATTCACAAGGTGCTCCTGGAACCTTTGCCACAGGTTTCATGAGAGCGCCAGAAGAGCACTAAATACAGAGTGCTAAATGAGAACACACTGGGGGCAAAGGCCCCACTGACGAAGGTCGGATATCTGTAAAGCACGACTCCTTGATTGGAATAACCTGACATGAGGGAAATGAATGGCGCAAGTTACTATAATTTCGTGTGAGAGAGCTCGTTAATTGAACTTCAGTGTCAGTTTAGCCCATGAATTGGATAATAGTGTCCTAAACTGTTCCGCGGCATCTACCGATGCCGTTTGTTGAATTTAGAGGAAAATTTCGTCCGCGATAGTGAGTGATTGAATACAATTTGTGCAGCAGGTATGAATAGGGAGGAGTAGAGGCGGCTGTCGTTGACCTAAACTGCGGTGAGGCGAAAGCCTTAAGCGCAGTGTTGCTGCTTGTGTCAACGATGTGTGGTTAAGATGTTAAGCTTCGCCTCTAAGAGCGGAACGCGACAGCGTCTTGCAACGCTGCCAGAGAGTCCATAGAACGCCATCACCCGTTCGATTCTACGCCTTGCTCGTCGGTAAATTGGTTTTTTAGGAAAGGAAATGTATATGTCTCTCATATCTCGGTGGACACCTAAACCTCGCCGTAACGGGAAGGGAGGAAGATGGGAGTGAACGAAGACACCGTATTCACTAGACGAGCCTTTGTTCGTTCCAAACCATCGAGCGGGCATGGCGGAGTGGTAGCGTCCTCGTCTCGCACTCCAGAGACCGGGGTTCGATTCCCAAGCTCGGCCAATTTCCTACTCGGTTTTGTTTCTTTATCTGGTCTGACTAGAAATGTAATTAGGCTAATTGGTTAAGTAAGCAATTAACTAAACTCAGTCCCACTTACTTAGAGCATCACTATACGATCCCTTTAATTGGTTGCATGGTTAGTAGCCAACGTACAATCGGCCCCGTTTGAAATTCGCGCACTGTGATGTCCCGACCGTTTCGACCAATAGAAAAGCGTGACATTTCTGTCGACAACTTCTGCTTACAACGATGAGGCTTTAGAGGCTTCGTCATTATTACAATTTGTGCAGCAGGTATGAATAGGGAGGCGTAGAGAACGCTGCCTTTCCGCATGCATGCACTCTGCCGTTCGCCGGGTTTACGTGTTTCATTCAATGAACATCTGAATGCACAAACACTAAAATGAAGGGAAGGCACGAAATCAAATGCCGTCCAATAAGACGCCATGCATCATCATATTTATTCTTGGTTATCTTATGTCCGCACAAGTGAACATCAGGACCACCACCTTTATTTCATTTATTTTTTAGAGCGCAGCTCTTTGGCGTCCGTTCCTGGGTTTCGCGTCGTCGTCGGCGTCGGCGTCGGCCTCGTAACCAGCTCCGCCCCCAACGTCACGCTTTTCAATTGGTCGAAATGGTCGTGACGTCACAGTGCGCGAATTTCAAATGGGGCCAATTGCACTTTGGCTAGTAACCATGCAACCAATCAAAGGGATCGTATAGTGATGCTGCAACTAAGTTGGACTGAGTTCAGTTAATTGCTTAATTAATCAATTAGCCTAATTAATATAGAGGAGAATGAAGAGGTCAGAAGAAAGGAAAAGAAAGACGCGCGCCGCAGCGACAACAGCGTCCGCGGAAGGAGACGCTGCTGAAAAAAAAACGGATAAGTACGAAGCCGCGTTCCCTCCACCACCACCACGCACTTCCCCACTCAGTAAGACGTTGCTCGTTTCATATACGTTGTGTCGAACATCCTAGACAGTTCCAACAATTGACAGGTTAATGACAGAACACGATGCATAGAAATACAATAATATAAATATGAAATAGCCTAATTAACCTTTCTAGTTAGACCGCATAAATCAATAAAACCGAGAACGAAATTGGTCGAGTTGGGAAATCGAACCAGGGTCTCCGGAGTGCGATACGAGCACGCTGGCCACTCCGTAATGCCAGCTGAATGGTTTGTAATGAACAAAGGCGCGTCTAGCTAATACGGCGTCTCCGTTCACTCCCATCTTCCCCCTTTCCCTTACGGCGAGGTGCAGGTGTCCACCCAGATATGCGAGACAGATACATTTCCTTTCCTCAAAAAATAAATTTACCGTCCAGCAAGGCGTACAGCCGAATTGGCGATGGCGTTCTGTGGACTCCCTGGCAGCGTTGCAAGACGCTGTCGCGTTCCACTCTTACAGGCGAAGCTTAACATGTTAACCACACATCAGTAACACACGCAGACAGCCAATGGACGCGTCATTCGCTGGCAGCACTTGATTCATCATTCACAACCACATTCTTAACGTACGCTCCCTTGCCGCACATGCCAAGGACGTACACCACGATCACATTCTGCGCCATTCCTCTGTACTTTGCTTTGCTGAAACCTGGATGGATCCCGAAGAGCCTCTCGAAATCATAGATTTCCTATACTGCTGTGGTGCTCGCAGAGACCACAACAGAGCGGCGGGAGTCGCTATCTACTTGCGCACAGGTCTCTCTGCAGTACCAGTCGAAATGTTTGGCACGTCACATGAAGTTGGCGAACTGTGCGCCGCAAAGTTGCCCAACGGCTTGCTGGTAGTAGCTGCCTACTTCGCCCCTACCGCACTCACGAAAGACGTCGTGCACTTCCTGCAACTCGCATTAACCGTCCATCGATCCACACCGATGTTAGTAGTGGGGGACTTTAATGTTGACATAAAGACAAACAGCAATTTCCTAACACTTATGCGGGAGAACATCCCGTTCCTCTCGCTCGTAACGCGTCCCACGGCTGTGACAACCTCGCGAGGCACTTGTATAGATCTCGTCTTTGAGAATCAAGCATTGGTGTACCAAGTCGAACATATATCAGTCTATTTCTCCAACCACAAAGCTTCCTTCATGACTGTCAAGAACTGTTAGTGGAGTCTTTGTTAAAGGAATACGTGTGAAAAATAAAAAAAAAATTCTGTGATAGCGCATACATGTGTTGCTCGATTTCTTTGCCTCAATCTATCGAAAAGGTGAAACAGCTTATTTGCTGCGCTCAAATTTCGCATTAGGAAGTAACGTAATCGTCGGTAACTTTTTTATTTATTTGACACTGCTAAATTAATTTCGGCAGTCTCGGCAGCAGTCAGTATAAGAAAGAAAATCAGAGTTTGCACTACAAACCAAAATCGTGAATAAAATATGAGCAATTGGCAACCATGAAATAATGCGCATAAATACAGTCTATTCGCCCAGTACAAAAGAACATATAATCATTAATAAAACCGGCAGTGACGTCTTACAAATAGACTTACGCGAAAACAGAAATTTTGGAAATTAATTGCAACCCCAAGAACACAGCCCTTCTTTATAAATCAGCTTCCACGGCAGCCACGAATTTCTTCCGCTATGGGATTTGAGATTTCTTCCGCTATGCGCTATGGGATTTGAGATTTCTTCCGCTATGAGTGTTCCACAGAAAATATTGTATACGTTTATCGCCTCTTTTTAGAGCCACGCTGTAGTGGCTATGCCACTGAGCTTGTAGCCTTTCATTCGGCTCTTGCTTGTGCTATTCATAACCATCTCTCTTCTCTCGTTCATTTTACACAGATTCTCTATCCCTGCTCTCTGCCTTGTCTTCGGTTGGGTCTTTTAACTTTACGATTAAGAAAGATCTCTATCGTTTTTCTTCTCTCGCCCCATTTTTTTATTTCATATCAGGGCTCGCTCCGGAATAGTGCCGGGCAATATGGCATAAAAGAACTTCCCGTTGGGCTATGTTTTGTTTCATATTTAAACATTTACGGCGCGAAAAAAAGAGACAAAAACATATAGATACACGACAAGGCGAAAATTTACACTCTGCTGCGCTTTCATGCCGTGGGCGCCTTCACAGCTACGTCGTTCTTCGCATCTTTTATGGCGCTTTTTTGGGGCGAGAATAATGGTGACACATATTTAATCAATTCTGTTTCTTACACCTTTAATAAATCCGCCATTTGTCTACTCAGATATCCTGTTATTACTTTACTTACTGGGCATGGTAGATTTCCTTTTGTTTTGAAAAAAGTATCCTCTCTCCATCTTCAACTTGTAACTATGGAATGCTATGGGAAGACATCCGTCACTACTTCCTTTATAGTTCCCTTATTGTTCCTTTCGTTTCCTCTTGAAAATCTTTTTGCTCATCAGGCATTACACCATCTGCGTAGCCCTCCCTTCTGAAAGAGCCCGCTGCATGGGCTCTTCTTGAAGTGCTTCGCCTTATAAGCAGTGCAATTCCTAATTATCCACGTTGATTTCTTTCTTCCCTCTCTTTATTGCGAAAGCAATACTGCTCGCAGTTTGAGCCCTTCAGCGTCGTCCCGGCGGTGTGACCACGTTTGACCTTTAGCATGACCTCCGCTGTGACGTAACGCCAGACAAAGAGAGACAGTGCCCCAACTCGTCTCGTCGCGGTCGTCCCAGCGTAACCACGGTGCGCCGAGCAGCAGCTGCGCGCCGCTGCCGCGAGGAGGCGCTTGCTATGATGACGTCACGCCAGACGGAGATATATCGGGCTCCGACCCGGCTCGTCGCAGTCGTCCCGGCGTAACCACGCTGTGCGTTTCAGCCAGGTCATGTCGTCAGACATGCACAAGGCAAGGCTGCAACGATTCGCTCAAGCTAGGAAACGATGGCGGGCTGAAGAAACGGATAAAGTTGCTTTCGCAATTTCAGGGCTTAACCAAGCTGAGCATCTGCCAATTTTTTCTCTTCCACAAGCTCTGCACAGAGGGGTGCTCCATGCTCCTTTGTTGGGCGTGGGTGCCTTTCGTCTTGGCCTGTATACTGTGCTTTGACTTTGTAACTGTGGGCTTCAGTGTGGTGTGACTGGCTTTGTCTTGTTTTATTTTGATTATGTTTTCACTTCCCCCGTTTTCGTCATGGCCTGCACTCCGCGGGTGGTAGGTATGCATGTCTGATTGCCTGTGATGTGCCTTTTCTTTCCTTGTCTTTATTTTGTTAAATTTGTTTTGATTGCTCTGATTTTTCCTTCGAATTGTTTTTTAAGCATTTAGCTTCTTTTAAATATCTTTAATTGTCGTTGAACCTGAAAAACGTTCCTGGTCCCGGTGCTCTGTCTCTCTTTTATGTTTCTTACATTTTCTGAAAGGAACAATAAAAGGGTAAAAGGGTGTCCCACTATACAATAGCCCCCGCTTTGAATACCACCAATCAGTATTAGTTTCACTATGAGATATCACATTTTTTTTACTAAGGGTACCTAGTCTTTCCCTTCCTTTTACAAAATTCATAGAGCCGTTTATTGCCATTTTTTTTCTTGTTGACAATAATAGGCAATGTCTGTACGCAGTGTAGTGTACGCCGAAATTCTAGTGTTGGGAGGACAGCTCATGTTCTAAGATAAGCGATAGAGGGTTGTCTATTGTAGATTGTAAACGAATTTAAATGTTTTCAATTGCAAGATTCCAGTGTAACTTATATTGGACTTTGTGCGAGGATTTCATACTGCATCAGCATATTCGAGCGAGCACGTCACAGGCGTCGTGTAGGCAGCGAGTTTAGTCGAACTAATGGAACGTTATGGGCGGTGTTCAACTATAACCTTCAATAGAAGGAGCCAACAGTCTTTTAAAGGAACAAAAGAGAAGAGAAATTGCAGCTGAGCAAGCGGAGTTCAATTAAAAACAAAGGCAGGAGCCAGGGTATTAAATCCAATTTCATAGGGAAATCGGTGGCACCGGACGGTGGCAAGTTTCTCAGAATGCTCGGAGCAAGTAGAACGAGTACTAGTGACAAAAAGACAAGCTCACAATTTTTTTTAGTGCACCTTTACTTTCCCTACTGGTATTTAAAGCTTCTGCTCTTCCCGTTGGTTCCTCAACCCTTTGCTTATTCTCGTTTCCGGATTCTCCTGCCTGTACGCTCAGTCCGTTCTTGATCCTGTACAGTCCTGTCTCAACGAGCGGAGAACTCGTAACAGATTTCACATACAACAGCATTGAACTGGGTGTGAAGAACCTCAGTTATTAAGGAAGCAATGTTAATGTTCCTTGAGCAGCGTAGCTCACCTGGCTGAGACAGCGGAACAGGAACATTGCAGCTTTTCCACTGGCCTTGGCGGAGTGCAGAGGAACCTTGTGGAGGAGGATGTCTTTGACGATCCGCCTGCTGAAAGTTGTGCGGTACTTGTCCAGGGGGGAAGGATAGCGGTTCTTGGCGTTGTCCCAGCCGTGGCACACGTGGCTGCCGATAGGACATCGTAAACGGGTTTTGAAAGCGACTTATGGCACACTGAGAAGAAATAAAGTTGGCCGAAACCAGTAGACTGCAGTGCTCCATTCTCCAAGAGGCTCCCTCCGATACCAACCAAGGTATTATAAGCTGTAACTTACAAATAATGAAATGCAGATTTTGCCACCTCCAAACCCCCTCTGGCCAGCATTCTTGGACGAAAAAATGAGTCATGGAATGTTGTAAGGTGCCGTTTGGTAAAATTGAAGGTAATAGTCCTTTCTCCCAATAAGTACCAAAAACTTTCTTTTAATATTTTTTTTTAATCGGTCGCATTGAGTAGCTAAGTCTGCCATAGAAAACCGCAGGAGAACATTTTAGACGATAGCAAAAACGTTTAGCAAAAAAATTCAGGCCTGCTGACGGGAAATCAGCGGTTTTATTCATTGGTATTGTGTAATCTACAATATAAGAAAAAAATGCGTTCGTAAATTTTTCCTGTGAAAAATTTCAATTGCGGACAGTTGCGTGGTATATTTCGCTTTTGGAAGGGATCTTCGGTGACGTGAAAAGCTTTTTTTTTCTTACCAGGGGTGGGGGGCTATCTCTCAAGCTAGGGTACACCAACATACACTTCAAGTATCTTCAATGACTCACTTTGGACAATAAATTTCTCTCCTCATGCACGCCCGACAGCTGGTGCAGCTGCTTAGGGCATCGCTGTAAATAATGTGGCTGCAGTCAGGCTTTCTTGCATATCTCGCGCTCCGTATGCTGCGCTGCAGGGGTTGGGTCACCACACTCATAATTGAACAAAAATCCTTTTTGTGCTGCGAAGAAAACAAGAAAGCCGCCTAGCGGATCTTCGTACATTGTGAAAAATCCACGCCACTTGGAAGACACACAAGTACACACAATGATGATGGCAGGTAAGACATGGTACCAGACGAGGCGCACTTCGCCTTCTTACCTGTCGATCGGCCAAACATTTTTTTTTGAGTCTTATGCCACCCAATCACTTTGTGTTTTCAATTCTTTTCGGTGGATATAGCACTTACTTCACATTTATCGCCGGTTATGACAAAATTTTTCTGTGCCCGAGCATTAAGCTGTGTTGTCAACTCCCTATTGCGCAATTTCGTTTCAGGTACAAGACGAGCACTCGAAGGTAATCAGAAGAGGGATTGCAAACATTTTTCTTAATGCTGGTTTGGAAAAAAACGTTCTTAGGCTAAATGCAAGAAAATGTAAATTGGCAAATTCAGCGTCTGTGCTAGTCAAGCTTCTCCGCAGATACTATATCAGCCGTTGCAGAAAACCTGCTCTAAGGAAAATGTGCGCGAAAAAACAAGGACAGCATTATCAGACGAAGACAACACTGACGATGCCGTATGTTCACAAAAAATCCCACAATGTTCTCTTCTCCGCTCCCAGCAAAGTATCAAATATTTATCTGCTGATGAAAAAAAGAAAAATCCGTTGTGTACTATCAGGCACCAACTCCTTTCCACATGGTGCACAACTGCTTTGGTTCACAGTATTCTACTAACCTGCAACGGAGGAGCGTAAGGCAACCAGGGCGTTGTTTTAATGAAAGAGCTATGAAGCACAACAACCTTTCAAGGACGGGGAGAGTGGGCGGCTCACCGTTCAACGCCGGGATTGCAAATGCCAATCCCTATTTGGGAAACCGATATTTTTTGGGCGTGGAAAAGATCGGGCAGAAAGACAGATCATAAATGCTTATCATTTCACATTAACAGGCAGTTACTGTGCCAGTACACCGTCATTAGTGCTGCATGATAATGAAATTGCATTTTTCGAAACCTGAGATTGATCTCCAAGTTCCGAATCACCGGGCTGTACTCAAGCTACTGTTTTTTCAGTAAAGTATCAGCGTCTTGTTCACTATTTCACTCCCCATCTTGTTCGTGCTGCGAAATTCTTCTATTATATACCATCACCAACTGGCTCAAACATGAACGGGGAAGGTGAGTATACACGGCACATGTCCACACCATGTGAAAGATGTCGCAGATCTCTCCACAGTGCGGGCAGCGCCCATCTGTGTTCGGATCAAAGTGTTTTGCTATGGCAGGACAGAGAAGAGTTCCTGTCTGCAGGTGCCCCAGAGTTCGCTCCTCCACCTTACACAGCCCCTTGGCAGGTGCCGGGTAGAGGCGGTGGCTGTCGCAGTAGTGAATTAAGATTTCGTGGAACCGCAGAAGCGGTTTATGAGCTTCTGAGCCAGTAGAGCTAAGATGAGAAGCCCGATGTGTGAGCGCTCGGGCGGCCGCTTCAGTAGCCTGATTGCCTCGTAGACCCTGGTGGCCAGGAGCCCTGATTACGTTTGTGCAAGTTGGATCGGCGAGAGCCCGTCTTAAAATTTGGGAGGCAAAAGGTAACATTTATTCAAGTAAAACTCTAGTTTGGGCGAGTTGGTTCATGATGAAATAAAAACTGGTATGGCGCAAGAAACGGGGACACAGAAGGCACACAGAAGGCGTCAGTCCTGTGTTTTGTGTGCCTTCTGTGTCCCCGTTTCTTGCGCCATACCAGTTTTTATTTCATTTTGTAACATTTATCCTGCAAGATAATGTTCACAGGACCGGCGAGAATCTGTGATAGCAGTTCTCGATTTTGGATCGGCGGCGGCGATAGCTATTTCAACTTCCTCCGCTCGTGTTGAATTTGGGGCCCGAAAAGATAGCCCATCGACATTCATTCCCCGGATGGACTACGGCAGCCGTGCAGAATCCCGCGGGCGAGGGCCCTGTGATGTCTACGTAAAAGACGCCCTCTTTAAATCCATATTGCCTCTCAAGCGTGCGAGCCCGCGCTTGTCATTTGTCTTCATGTGAAGCCATGTCCGTGTTACGCGGAAGCGGAGCGACCCAGAGCATGTGGCGCCACAGCACCGGGTTGATCTCCGTCCCCTCTGGTATGCATGTGTGTTGGATGTGTAAGTTGTTTAGCAGGCGGGTCCCAGGAACCGTCTTCGAGAGCCGCGTATATTGGTTGACGAGGTGGGCCTCCCGCAACTACTGGTAGGAGTTTACCATACCCAACGCCTTCAGTTTGGCGTTGGAGGTAGCCACCGGGAGGTCCAGTTCTCGCTTTTCTGCCTTCCTGATGATGGCGTCAATGCGCTCGTCTTCTTCTTTGCTGGTGCGTAGGTACGGCACGGCGTAGAGGATCCGGCTGGTCCCGAAGGCATGGGCCAGCCGCAGTGCGTCCCTGCCCCTCTGACCACCCCACTTCTTGGAAACGCGGTGGATCATACGGCCTACCTGTACACCTAAGCGCTTCAATTTCGCTATAGTAGAGTTCGGCTTGTTACTGATGAACAGACCCAGGATGCGGAGCTCTGCCCCTTCTCTGATGGGACCGTCCGACAGACATATGTGTAGAGACGTGTCGTCCTCATGATTTGTCCTGACGTGTAGAAGCTCTGCCTTGGCGGGAGCACATTGGAGACCACAATCGGCAGCATATGCATCGACTATGAACGCGGCCTGCTGAAGGCGGTCCTCCGTATCCCCAAGGCTCCCTCGGTGGTCCAGATTGTAATATCGTCTGCGTAGAGCACGTGTTTTATGCCCTCCACCTGAGCCAGTTGGCCGGGCAGGTAAATCATGGCGATGTTGAAAAGGGGCGGTGATAACACCGCTCCCCGCGGTGTACCTCATGTACCCATAGAGTACGGGCCGTATTCCTCGTCCTCGATCCGGAGGAGTGCCTGACGAGCACTCGTTCAGAGAACGCCCAAGAACTGGAACGCCTCCTACATCAGTTTCCAGGCTCTCCAGATGAGTTACTCGCCCAGCTGAGGGACAAATACATCAATCCGTAGCCCCCTACTCTGCTCCCAGACTATGCGGGTCCCGACAACTCTTCCCTAAGCGCCCCGATCAGAGTGGCAGAGGTCCGGGCTGCACTAGCTAAGTTACGTCCGGGCTCGGCAGCCGGCCCAGACCGCATCAATAACAAGATTCTCCGTAACCTCGACGACCGCTCTATTCATGCACTCACAGCCTACATGCAGCAATGTTGGGAGTCCGGTGTTCTCCCAAAGGAATGGAAACATGCAAAAATCATTCTTATCCCCAAGACAGGTAAGCCCCCAAGCCTCGACAACCTCCGTCCGATCTCATTCACGTCCTGCGTGGGTAAGACCATGGAGCACGTTATATTGGCGCGGCTCTCGACATACATAGAGGATCGTGATCTCTTCCCGCCAAGCATGGTCGGCTTTCGGCCTCATCTATCCACGTGTGATGTTATGCTCCAGCTCAAGCATGAACTTCTGGACCCCAAGACCCCTCCACCCTCCACCCTCCATGGTGCTTCAAGCTCACGGAGAAACGAGAGACAGAGAGAGTGCGAGAGCAGAGGCCGCTTGCAGTTTAATCTTAGTCCCGGTGTAAAACCTCTCTCGGTTTTGAAAAAAAGGAAAGGCGCATAACCAGTTTGTTGGAGGAAGCCTCAAGCACGCCACAAAAGTGACCTAAAATAGAGTTACCAAGCTTTCAGACGGCATTCGTGTAGCGCTTGAGGTGTCCACCGACAAAGTGAACTAGCTACGCGCCTTTCCTTTTCTCAAAACCTATAGTGGTATGAGACACCGTGCAAGCCGGCCCAAGTTCAGACGTCCATCAGCAAAACCTCTGATCGCTGCTAGGATTGTCCATGCCGCGGTGGCTCAGTGGTGAAGGCGCTCGTCTATCGAGCCGGAGTACCCGGGTCTGAAACCGGCCGCGGCGGCCGCATTTCGATGCAGGGGAAACGCAGAAGGTGCCCGTGTGCTGTGCGATGTCAGTGCATTTTAAACACCCTCAAGAGGTCGAAATTATTACAGAGCCCTCGTCTACGGCCTCTCTTTCTCTTTCTTCTCTCACTCTCTCCTTTACCTCTTCCCTCCCCGCAGGGTTGGCGTGTCCACCGAGATATGTGAGACAGTTACAGCACCATTTCCTTTCCTCAAAAGCAGCCTTCTTCTAGATATGCTACGCACTAAAAGCCTGCCATGTAAGTGGAAGATAACCAAAGCGCCTCTCCGGGCAGTGCATAGACTGGGATTCACGAAAAAAAGACAACAAATTCACAATCAAAAAAGAATGACAAAACTGTCATACTGGGAGCACACAACGAAATTGGGACGCTTCTTGTAAATACTGGCACGCGCTTTAACGGTTTCCACGTTTTGGTGAATCAAAGCATTAGCAATATTCCAATAGCAATATTGGCAATAGCATTAGCAAGTGCGTCTCAGACTAGTGCCCTATCACGCTCTGCTCTGCAGCCACACCGTCATATTCTTTTCTTCTTACGCTACGTCAACGATCTCGAAGTGTTCAAAACCAATCGCCACGTGGTGGCACTCAAGGGAACCAGAAGCGCCTGCCCCGTATTTCAGGTAATCAGTTAAGAAACAGAATTCTTCACCACCGTAGGAAAATGGACCTGACATAACGAAACAAGCAAGTGGTCCAATAATGCGGGGGTAACAGATGTACTTTGAGGCTTGATTAGATGTATAGAACTTTTCACGGGGTACATGTTGATGCCACAACACCTCTTTGAGCTAATGTGGGTAAAAGTGGAGAGGTCACGCTGTCACATCACCTTGATAGCTTCACGTGAACACGAGCCCAAAGAAGGGATATCGATTCTCACCTGTAGAAGTCGTCGCACGGATGTACGGTGCTGTCCAGGGAGCGCCTCAGGTCTTCATCCAGGGAGAAGCAGCCCTGCAGACAGATTCCCATCCGGTCCATAAGCACGACGGGCGTCACGAACAGCGTCGCCGACGTGGCCGCGGCGAGGCCGACCACGAACGAGGCGTAGCGGAGCCAACGGCCAGCGTGCGAGGCGTCTTCGGGAGGCCACCACTCCGTATCGGGGTCACCTCTGGACACCACGCGGCGCTGCTTGGGACGCTTCCCGAAGTTTTCGCCCCTGTGCTTCCCCGGCAGATGCCAGGTGCCGGTATCATCTCGTCTTGAGAAGCGTTCCTCTGAGCCCGACAGTAAGACGGACTCCATAGCACGCCACTTAGGTAAAAATGCCTGAGTTTCTTATGTTCGATGATTAAAGACACGCAGACCAGGGCTTGTTCTAAGTTCCGTGAAGGAAGGAATCGCAGCAATGGACACCGGTTCGCCAGCTACGCGCTTCTCTTCTTCTTCTGCGCGTGCTACCTCGCGGCCGGTAGCACGAGATAGGTTGATGTCCATTACGGCGTGATTTCCGTCCGTTAATTACTGTCACGGCAGAGTACTAGAGAGTTGCAATTTTCTCAAACTGCTGTCCTGTGCTATTCGTTGTTCTTGAATGTGTAATGTGGAGACTCATGGAGAAAAGTCCCCGGCAGGAACGTCAGCAGGCTCTAGGTTTCATCCTTGCACACCAGCCTCATTCCTTTTGGCAGTGAGAGTCGTATTTCGAACTGAGCCTTCTCTTCGTCTTCGGCGACTCCTCTGTCTTTATTTGCGTGTTTTGGTACAAGTGTCAAAGATCGTTGTTTTCTAGCCTAGCGGAGGTGTAAATATATTTCCCAGAAGTGCAATCTCAGTTGAACGCTTTCGCTCGTCCTTCTAGTTTTTCTTTCCTTCTCATTGCACTCATGCATGATGCTCTAATACTAAATAAACCAGAACTAACACGAACATTTCAAAAATAAATGCTCATCAGGTTTGAAAATTTTCAGCTTTTTAGGTGTTTCCGATGCGAAGAATTGAGGCTTGATATTTGAACTTTTTCAAGTGGAGCGGTCGTAGGAATTTTTTTAAGAAACATAATCATTACGGCCAAAACTAGTTTCCTTATTAACTACAGGGCGAGTCAAGACCATAATAACTGCACCGCTACCTACGAGAGATTTTCGTTTATAAAGCTCAAAATTTTAGCTTTCCTAACTGAGCAAAACCGGGCCGAGCACGACGCCAGGTTAGTAAACTTTTTTTTTAGAAACACGGTGGGCGTGTAGCCCGTTTTAAGTAATATCCATCTGAGTTTTTAGAATTCCGAAAACATGGTTACCATGGGCGCTGTGACCCAACACATCTTGGCTACATGGCGCCAAAGTGCATGCACTTTCAGCGAGCTTGCAGCAAAGCATCCTGTCTCTCCCCTGCACATAACTCGTCAGAATAGCCAAAATATGTTCCGCCACAGCGCCGTGAGTGACCATGTATTTCAATTTCTAGAAAGGAATATTACTAAGGGTGGCCTATTCTGCAGCTGAGCAAGAGGTAATAATTTAGGACAATGCATGGCATTCTGTGGCGGGATGACAAGTGTCACAGTACGAAGAGGTGGCTTTTTTTCCACCACGTCGGCACGCTCTCGGCTCTTTTGTGCTTACAGCCACTCCGGGTATCTGCTCTAAACATGGCGGTAGCGGCGGCTGTCCAGAAAACTGGACAACTGCCGCCGCAGCTTAGCTGGTACAGCACCGGACGTATAATTCTGAGGTCGTGGGTTCGGATCCCGCCGGCGGCATGTGGTTGCTTTTACTTCCACGTTGCAATGAATTACCATTCAGCCAAAAATTAATTGCACTATTATTCCCATTGTTATATACAATACACGTTAAAAAATAAGAAGTAGAGTCATTCATCCCTGCTTTCCTAGGCTTCGGTGACTGTTGGCTTCTTTCATTTCTATGGCATGACAAGCCCTCATTTCCCAGCTCTTTCTGCTCACCAGTTAACGAGGGCCTCGGTTGTGGCAGTCCTATGCGATAGGTAGCACAAGAGGGCTATCGCGCAGCTTCCACACCACCTCTCGGTAATGCAGGACGTACTACGTCCGCCGTCACACACGAGTGTGGCACTACAAAAGTACAAAATTACAACCATTTACCCGCAGGGTATGGATACACGCTCGGTTATTGAAAGTAGTAGGACTCAATTTTTTAAATAAAATTTATTCACGAAAATAGTACAAACGATTAGAATTTTTCAGAGTAACACCCTTCCGCACCTACACGCAGTTGCCAATGAGTTTTCCAGTTTTCGTACGCCTCCAGTAACGCCTGGACCGGAGTGCTGTTTAGCTCCCTCGTCACGGCCTGTTGAACCGCCTCTACCGATACGTGATGTTCCCCTTGAGCGTCGATTTTATTCTAGGGAATAGAAAAAAGTCTGGCGGGTCCAAGTCGGGGCTGTAGGGTGCCTGAGGCAGCGTTCCCGGCTTGTGCTGGGCAAAAAATCGGGGTCCTCATTCACATGATGAAGGAAAACCTGGCAGATCGTTTTCCGGTTGGCCTTTTCCTCCTCTGACAACACTCCCGGCACCAACTTCGCGCACACTTTCCTCGTGGCTAAGTTTTGCATCACGATCTCAAAAATTTGGGTTTGAGGAATGCTCAAGTCATCAGCAATTATTCTGATACTCATCCTACGATCACTGTTCAGTAAGTGTTTCACTCGCTACACATTTTCGTTGGTCTTGCTGGTCGAAGGCCGTCCGGAACGGTCGTCGTCTTCCACTCTTTCCTTACCCTCTCGGAACAGCTTCTGTCACTCATAAAACACCTGATCTACCCATGGCAGCGTCACCGTAGGCCTCCTTAATCATGTCGCGAGTCTCTTTGCCCGTTTTAACAAGATTTACACAAAATTTGATCGCGTATCGCTGATCCAGCAAACGCTCCATGATTCTGCGTGACGAGACGTTTCGACAGGGGTTCACAGTACAAGCGACCTGCTCTCTCCAACGGCCGAAAGCCGACTGCTCATTTTCCCCAGTATTTCCAATATCCTCCTTCAATGATCCTGCACGCGCAGACCGCCTCTCGTCCACCCGTTCGCCCAGGAAAAAACCAGTCCTACTACTTTCAGAACAGACCCTGTATAACTAACTCCAGCTGGTTCGCTCAGTGATGATACGAATTAACGGCGTGTTTCGGGGTGGTTTCGGTTTGTTTTTGTATCGTTATCCTTACTTGTTTGTGGTCTGAAAAATATGCGACCATTTCCAGTTTTCTGGCAGTTTGTATCGCATGCAAACACGAACTCAAAGCAAATACTGAGCAATGAGGTAAGTTCTGTAGGGTTTGTCTCGAAACTAAATTTTCCCGTGCCCATATGTAGGCCCCGAGGATGTCCTCGGAAGAGGGTGGCAATACATTGTCGTGGCAGATGTAAGGACGATGAAAATCAAGAGGGAATGGCATATAGATACGGAAAAGGAATAGGTTCATGAGAAGCAGCGCCCCGTATTAAATATTAGGCAAAGCTAAAGAAGATGTCAGCGAATAATGGATTTGTTGGCGTTTATATTCAAGTCGCCTGCAAAGAGAATTGGAACAGACCGTTGTATACGTAAGATGACGTACCTAACCAAACGGCGCACGCTTGGCCGCGGTCTGTCCAAATACAAACTTCCACACGGACGACTTTGGCTGCAAGTAGGAACGTGCCGATGCCCCATACGTCTTGCAGAGAGTATCGGACAAAGCTGCCGATGGGAGTGCCTACCAAAGGGCTTTATTACTAAATGGCGACCTTCGCTTCGACATTGTCCCGCCTTCATGTTCGGCCTCAGTAACGCCGCTCGGCATAGGCGCGAAATACAAAGGTAACACGAGACGCGCGGCACGGGCAGCGTGCGCATGGTGTTCACGTGATCGCGGGCGGGTGGGCTCAGCAAACCCTCCCCTGCCACCATTTTCTTTGTTGAAACTGGCTGAGTTTCGCCTTGCTCGATATTAGCGCCCTCTACCCCATCCCACCTTCCTTCAACACCTTGGATGAGTTAAAGGAGGCGCATCTAACGATGCAGATGGTTAGGCTCTCGAAAACAGGGGCTGGGAGAAGCACTCTGGAGAAGATCGGCATAGTGATGGAAGCTCCGAGGGGGGAGGAATAAGCAAAACACAGCTATTGAAGGCGGTACACAAGGGGTTGTACATGAAACCATTGCCGCAAAACATGCATCCGGCAAATCATAAAGACAGAAGGCGAGGGTGAAAGCGCTGTATGCAAAGTATGGACAATACGAAAGAATCCCCACGCTGCTGAGTATGGAGACAGGCAAGCATTTGCCATAACGGTTGTGGATGCGCTTGGACTCTTCATTGCTTCCAGGACGGTCAGATCTAGGTACTGCAAGACGGCGGAGGAGAAGGCAATCGTTCTATCGATAGCTTAGCACAAAGGCTGATTGGATTTTCAGTGACTCGAAAACGGCCATCTACAATTTCTCGAGGGGCAGGATATCGGCTGCGGCGTCTCGGCTTTTGATCCGAGTACAACATAGAGGTATGAGAGAGGTTAAAGCTGTATGGGTACCGGCGCACTCTGGAAAACCGGGAAACAAGGCGGCTCACGCAAAAGCTCGAGGTTTTGTCAACCAAGCACGTGAGTCGCCTGCTCCGGGAAGGTTCACGAGAGATGGGCTGGTGTCCTTCCATGACATTACCAATGAGCCGGAGGGTTTTTCCGCCGCCGGATAAGGCATTGGTCAAGAAGCAGGGGTGTGTTTGGAAAAGGCTCCAGACGAGATCTTTTTCTAAGTCCTTAGATACTCAGCAAAGTATATCTCCAAGAGGTGAAGCCAGAGTGCAAATGGTGTAGGGACATGGCGACATATCATCACATAGAGTGGGAATGCAAGAAAGAGCCCCCCCCCCCCCCCCCCCCCCCCCGTGGCTCTGCTGCGCGATGCTTCTCTTGAGCCGTGGAAGACTGTCTGTGTTAGCCACCTCAGACCCGGCCGTCCGGGTCCGGGCAGTGGAGTGGGCCGCCCAGGCCGCCGTTAGTCGAGGACTGATGGCCATCTAGCGCGGAACCATCTACACGCGCTTTCAACGAAATAAATTTTTTCCTTCTCCTCCTCGGCTACAGGCCGTCTTCCGGAGACAACTCCAGACTGACGCCTTCAAAAACCTTTTTTCTACACTTACCCCTACCCCACCCTCGGTCCGCCCCTATCTCCACCCTTGGTGAGCGCCTTCCCTTTCTCACATGATGTACCATTGCCAAGCCATTCCCACCATGTCTCCTGACCATCATCCGACCTTTACCTTATGAGAGCAGCGCCTTTCTAACTCCGCAGCGGCTTGTCAGGAGTGGCTGGAAAAACGTGCCGGGGCATTCTCCACTAGCTGCTGTGTTCCCGGACTTGGAGCTCCACCCTGCATGAACGCGCTTTATTTGAAGAATTAAAGCTGTCTGTCCATTCATCATCCAACGCAGCTCACGACGGGCGGCATTCATACGGGGCGAGCCAGCTTTTGCGGCCGCCTTCCTCGCCTTGACCGCTACCTCTGGAGCACAGCATACCGATCCGTCCCAGCTTCCTGTCAACATGAACCGCCTGCTGGACCTTAGACGGACCTCCCGGTGGGCAACGCCGTCGAAAGGGGGAATTGGAGCGACATCGCGGCCAGGTGGCGGATAATCTTACAGCCTGAATGGGAGTCATTAGTTAGAGAGGTAGAGTGTAAAGTTCCGTCCCCACCCTCAGCGCCCCAGACACCGGTCACACTAACTGACCCTATCCCTTGACCTAACCCGCCCATCCCCACGGCGCCGCGGGCGAAGTACACCATCGCTCTCCCGTTACCATCCCCTCTTCTCAACTTGAGTTTGGGGGCCGCGCAGAGTACGAGACGCAATCATGAGGCAGAGCACAGCAGACGGACAAGCAATATGGCGGTACAACAGAGCCATACATGCCGTGTGTCACAAAAATGACTGATGGATTTTGAAAATCAATAAAAAAAGACGGAATGAGAAAGAATTGTATTGTTTGCGGCCTTACGCTTAGGAAATCAGGGAATTCTGACACATCAAAATTCGAATTTAGTTTACATTTCCACCAACAGGTGGCGCAGATAGCTAAAAAAAATAAAACACCTGTATGAACATTTTGCAAGGTCTCTTGCAAAAAACTAAAGAATTACATTTTCAATGACAACACCAGATGCTGCGACGACGTGGCGCAGTCTGAGGCAAAAGTTCCCAGACACCCGTTGTAACATGTCACTCGGAATTGTCTCACATGCCGAACAGATGTCGTGCTTCAGCTCCGCAATTGTTTGTGGAGTTTGGAGGTAAGCCAAATCTTTCAGGTACCCCCCCAAAAAAAGTCGCAGGGCGTCAAGTCTGGCGAATAAGGAGGCCCAGCCATGCCATTTCCTGCATGCTTG
>NC_143020.1:18062200-18149700 GCF_055824585.1 Amblyomma mixtum
CATGCTTTGAAATACGAAGCAATCCTTCCCTCATTTTAGGAAGCTGTGTGAGTTTACGCTCACTTTAATAAACTCGGTCTTCTGGACACTAAAGCATTCTTGTCCTAATATATCGTGCCAAACCTGTAACCCTACCGTCCTCATATTTCTTTCCCCTGTAGTCCTTGCGTTGAAACTATAGGTACGCAAAGACTGTAATGGATATACGTTGTGCTCCCTTCCAGGAATAATATCAAATAAATAAAAAGAAACGGCTCATTACCAATTCCTAACCTAGCGATACGATTTGTATACCACCGATTTGAATACGATTATAATACGAGCTGTCTACGATTTGTTAGAACCACCCCATGCGATCAGGGTAGCCTGCTGCACTGGCTCTTATAGCCCAGCTGACACATGCGAGAAAAGGATTTTGCAAGACAAAATCTAAAAAGCCTGCCTTCCTATATTTCTGTGGGTTATCTCCGAATCGGTCAAATAATGCGGAAGCAAGTTCTTACAAACGCTGGACCCATGAAACCAGTAGAGGCCTGATGCCTCAACTTCACAATCAAATTTAATAACTTTCGGCACGTGATTTGCAGGTCTGACAATAACGCTGTTGTTTTTTGTGAAAATAATTAAATAGTGTCGGACAAACCTCCTGAATTTGAGAACGTTTCCATTGTGAAAACCAAATTAAATCAACTGATAATAGCAGCGCAAAAAGTATTGCATGAAATAGGGGCAGCACAGGATGCTATACGTATTCCTCGATGCTTTGCATAAGTATTCGACGTTTCAAAATTGCAAAGTACGGGATTAGGTTAATTCCCGAAAGAAAGCGATGCAGCTTCGGCCTCAGTTGCGTCAAGCTGGATACGTATTTGTGAAGCGGGCATTCAGGTATTGAGTAGCATGGGCTCTCCAGCGGCAACTTGACGACCGATGTCCCAGACTCCGGAAATAAACGTAACTCGTAGAGGCCGTCGGATGTAACATCTCTTTCAGGTGCAGCTATCGGTACCTGCCAGTACCCGGAAGATAGGTCAAGAGATGAAAAGTACTCAGTGTTTTGGAGGAAGAGGGCAATTGTCCTTGCGGGTAATCTTTTTGAGGCGGCAGTAATCGGCACAAAATCGGATGCAACCATCTTTCTTTTTGACAAATACCACCGGCGGAGACCAAGGGCTGTGAGACGGATTGATGACACCATGGTGCAGCATGTCCTCAACTTGTTAGCTAATCACGCGGCGCTCTGCCACCGACACACGATATGGCCACTGTGGAAAAGGCGGATGAAAACCGGTCTGAATGCGATGAGCGACGGTTGAAGTCCGGCATAGACGAGTGTGGGCGACGTCGGCAGCGGAGCGGAACGTGCGTAGAAGGGCGTAGAGGTGCGTCTGGTGGGCGGAAGGAAGAGCGTCGTCGATGGCGGCTTGGAAGAAGGTGTCGGGCAACGGATCAGGTGCTGAATCGGGATTAGGAGCTTTGATAGAAGAGCAGCGGGACGCCGCGGAGGCATCCAGGTCAGCGACAAGGTGGGCAGGTTGAATATAACCCGGAGACTCGCCACGCAGGAGGGTAAGCGGGCAGGGAGACGGATTGTAGATAAGCATCTTCGTAGGAACTCCGGGAACATCGAGAAGAGCGGACGGCAGCGGCAGGTTCTTGCGATGGAGAAAGGAAGACGGCCTAAATAAAACGTTGGCGGCGGGCGTGGCAGGACAGGAGATGGATACAAGGGCTGAAGAGACCAGAGCGACGTCGGCGTCTACAGTTACAGTGAGCTTCTGCGGACACAGGAAATGAAGGTCGTCGACTAGTTCGTCGTAGCTCGGGCATTGTGCTATAACGACGATGACGGTTGCTGTGTGTTTGGCGCGAAACATCTGAAACGCGTCGTCGTCAATCCCTTCAGGATGTGGTCGATCCTGGCGCGCTCGGGCATCGAAGCATCCACAAGCTAGAAAAGGTCGGGCACGTCCTCAATAAAACTTGCGAAATTTTCGCCGGGAAGCTGCGCCCGAGTACGCAGGCATTGCTCAGCGTGCAGCTTTCGCACCGCTGGCCGGCCGAAGATGTCGGCGAAATTGCGCTTGAAGGGGGACCACGAAGTCATGTCAGCCTCGTGGTTTCGGTACCACAGATTCGCAACGTCCGTTAGATACAAGATGACGTTGTTGAATATTTGAGCGCCGTCCTTTTTGTTATGGGTACTGACACGCTTGTACGAGACTAACTAGTCCTCGACGTCGTGGTCTCCGGTAGCGCTGAATACAGCAGGATCGCGCTGGCGCAAAGCTCCAGCGCAGACGGCTGTCGGCGGTTGTGCGGAATCTTCAGGCATGGTGAAGAACGGAAGCTTACAGCTTCGAAGCGCGAAGACGTCAGCAAATGCCCACCTCTACCAAGTGAAACGGGGTTTCTGCACAAATAGAACAGAGACGGAGTTCACGGCTGGGTACACAAAAAGGCGAGCCGAACGGCGGGCAGCGCAGAAGACTGCCAGTCCAACCGAATCCTCTCTCTCTCTTCTCCACCATATGAAAAAACTTCTCGTGCAGCGCGGCAGCACTTCGTCTTTCATCGGCGCTTCGTCTTCGTCGGCGTTTTGTCAGTGATCTGCCTGGGCGGTATCCCGCGCGGCCGTCGTGGTTCGCTACAGTACGAATAAAGTTCCTGATTGGCAGAGCTGCGCTTGGTCGCATATGCGGCATGCTTGAAAGCTGCACTCTGTAGCTTGACGTAATTGATTTATTAATTTCTCAGGTAACTAGAGGTAACGCCGTATCTGCAACAGTAGAAAGCAAGCAGCTTTCCAAAACGGTGGTTGTCGCACTAAAAGACCACACGCATTTTGTAGTGACCCTAACATTGATGGACCCTGATAATCTTTCAATGACTTTCCGCACCACACCGAAAATTTACTAGTTCAAGAATGAAAATCATGTTGACTAAACTGCAGTGTACTTATTTGCTGGTCTGACGTTAAGTTGAAAAACGTAAAAAGTGAGTTCACTACATCTTTAACAGGCAGAGAATAAAGACAATGGTCCAGCAAGAAAAAGAAACGAGAAAGTTGAATTCACATTGCATTATAGATTTTTTGCCTTTAGTTCGCGCTTCTTGTCCTGTTTTAAATCTTAAGCAGGACCCAGCTAGTGACCCAGCTATTTTCGACAGTGCTTCAGCGTTGGCAGCTATGCACTTCATTCTAGATGGAGCTTCATGGTTTTCAGCAACCAGGACATGAGTAAATTCTGAGAAGAATTCTAGATCCGCGGGCTGTGAGCATTTACAAGTAGAGAAGAATTCTGGATCCGCTGGTTCTCAGGTTTGATTCTTCTGGAATAATCATATATACCTCTGCTCTCTGCATACGACAAGTGAGTAGAGAAAGACATTCGTCACACCCACGATCCCACTTTACTCAGGCCCACGCGTGCCGCACACTTTTTATTTTTTGCTTTTTTTGCACACTTGTTATCCCACGTCCAACAAGTACAATCAGTGAATCAAGGAAACCGATTCAAATATCTGCTAACGTGAAAAGAGAAGGAGCCTCAACAAGCGTCAAAAATGAGACAAGAACTGGTGCCGTGATTTTTAATGATTCGCTTCATTTTGCATTTAATTTGGTAGTGAGGCTTCACTACAAACCTGCGGTGAAACGATCAGTGAGAGGGGCTATACGCAAACAAAAAAATTGTAACTTTCTTAATAAACGCCCAAATGAGAGCCTCAAAAATGGAGAACAATAACTACTAACATTTTCTGTGTATCTTGTAGTCGAGAGTAGTCGTAAGCACATGGTTTTCAAGCGTGGTAAAACACATTCTTGTACAACTAAGATGGTATGGAGGTAGTAAACGCCTGCATTTTCTAGGCTAAACCATGATTGTGCCCCGTATATTTTTCTTTACCACTGTTCTTTGGTTTTCTCCCGTGACTTCTGTTCAGTTTAACGCAATAAAATTTCAGTAGCTAGGACATTCAAACCAGGTGAGTAATGTGCTCTGCTTTTGACAATTTGTAGGTTCACCGCTTTCGTCGACTGCTGACCTATAGCACCCTGTAGTGATATTGGTCTGCCGGCCTGGTTTTGCGGGCTGTGAAGGCGCCGCCGCCAGCCACAATTCTTCCAGCTAGGCACCGCCTTCAGCGTTGCTCTGTCTTTTCGCGGTTTTACGTGCAATGTGAAAGTTTTCGCAACGCAGAAATAAATACCATGCTTGTGCACAGCAGTCTAAGAGCAGAGCCGAAAACTTTTGAATAGGCTCTGCTTTATCCTCTATCATTTCAATAGAGCACTTCTAAATATCAAGGCCCGAGCCCAAGAATCCGGGAAATTCAGGTTTCTCATGTGTTCTATGTTCGACAGCTTTCCTTAGGGTGCTGCAAATATGCGAAAATTAGATGAGGAAATGCAACTCCGCGTGCCGCAATGAGTCCCTGTTGAGCGCTTCTGTTGTGGCAAGGCAAACTCTCGACCAGCTGGCTTAACAGCGCTGTCTTCTTGACTCCTGGTAAGAATAACATCTGCCTCATTTTAATCGCTTTCTCTAAGGCAGAAATAAACGTAAGATGCAACAACAAAATCATGTCCCCTTTTGGCACGCCAGAAGAGCTTTTGCGAACTGAAGTCATGACGGTGATGATGATTTTTAATGGCGTAGCAGCAGCTTTGGTCAAGGAGCGCATATTTGAAATGTCACAATAAATTAACCCAGGAAATGCTTGCAGAGGAAACCTATAGAAATCATACACATTATTAAGTCAGGGCTCTGCATCACCACATTGGCTGTATATGGCTGATATAATAAATGCTGAATGAAGCCTGCAAACAAAGCACTTTAGGATATAATATAACCAAACGAGGGAAATTGTACAAGTAACAGACAAACTAAAACACAAATTCCGAGACGTCGTATACGCCATACCATGTGCCAAATGCGCAGCGATGCGTATAGGCCAGTCAGACGACATTGAAATAAGTTTTGAGAACACTGCAATGAAGCGAGCAATAGGCAAGTGACTTTGAACGCGCTTGCCGAACTGTTATTATCTGTCCGCCTCAATATCAACAGGGTACAGGCACGCGTGCTTTGTAAAGAGAGGGACAGAACATCACAACTCTTTGCCGAGTCTTTCATAATGCAAGTGACAGCTCATGCCCTGAATTGCAACGATGCAAACCGGTCACTACTATGCACATGATTGATTTTTGGGGGTTTTAATGTTTCAAAGCGACTAAGGCTATGAGGGACGCCGTAGTGAAGGGCTCCGCTAATTTCGACCTCCATGGATTCTTTAACGTGCACTTGCATCGTGCAGAGCACGGGCCTATAGAATTTCGCCTCCACCGAAATTCAACAGGCGCGGCTGGGGTCGAACCCGCCTGTTTCGAGTCAGCAGCCGGACGCCATAACCACTGACCCACTGCGTCAGCTAGTATGCACATGATTTGTAGATTTTGTGACCAGCTGCATTTAAAGCGACAATGCTGTTTCGCCTTCATTTTGTACATGGCTCAGGAGTGGGAGGCGTAGAATATGTAATTATCAACGCTGCTTATTTTTTGTTCAACAGTAATTAATCCTTTAAAGTCTAACAATTCTTAGTTGAACTAAGGTAACAACTAAACTCTGTGCAATAAATATTCGCGAAATAGCAGTGGCCATGTTCAGAAAGTGTAATAAAACATCCTCAAGAGCACATTCCTCATTACAGCAATATTCCTAATAAGCCCTTTTACCATGAAAAGCCTATTCTTAAATTCATGAAGTAGGAAACACTTTGAGCCAAGCTGAACAAACGAGCAAGAACGTTGCACACAGGGCAAGCCACGAAGTGGCGTTCTATTCTGTGCTTGGGTGAAAGCAAAAAGCTGTTGCTCTCGGATCGCGTGCGTGACTCTGACACGTACTGACAGCTGCACTGACAGCTGCGCAAAAAGCTGCTCAATGATTTTTTATATTATTTCAGACGGCGCCTACAGTTTGCAGTGAAAAAAAAAAATTAATGCCGTCAAAGAGTTCACAGGAAGCCGTTGAGCGAGGCTTCAGTTCCAAGCACACAACATTCTGGTGCGAAGGGCTGGCATTCCTCCATTCAAGTGCAGAGAAGCGATAATTGCGTCTCTAGCCTAAGCGCTGGAAGCAACGAAAAGGTAAAGCTGGGTTTTATGCTACGATAACACAGCGCATATGAAACTGCTACTCCTGAACGTGGCGCAAAAAGCTACACGAGAGGTATACCTTAAAGTTAACCCTTGTTTTACCGAAAACATGTTCTAAAACATTAACCGTAAATGATCTCAAAATATTTTGATCGTTAGAAACGAAATTAAAAAGGAAGAGAAGTACAAGTACTTCGATAAATTGAACTTCATGCTACCATCGAAGTTTCCTTTTGAACGATATAAAACGAGATCACAGAATATAACTCTGCACTACTTCTATGCTATGTTTCAAAACTACTGGTCGATTGCTTTTACAGCTTATAGCTTTGGTGCGTTCCATGGTACGAACGTGAATTTTAGCTGTTGTTTATTTAAACTTTATTTTCACAACGGTAATGATGGCCCCACCTAACTATAGCTGACACTTAACAATATGCACTTGGAGACACCGTAGGCCGCGCAGTTCGAGATTAAAGCATGACAGCCAGGAAGAGACGCGCTATAGGCTCCATGATGAAGTCATCTGTTTCTTTACCCGCCACGAAGTAACTCTTAACACAGCGCCCACTTGTGGGCGGTGTTTGAACCGGTTACACGGTTAAAAAAAAAAGGCCCTTCGATGAGAAAAGAGTAATTCCCTCGTAGTGTTCCTTTCCAGTGCTTTTAGCGTTTTGAATACTCACCTTTACATATTACAGTGTGCTACGGAAACGTGAGCTGAAATACTCATCAATCGCACCTCCCTAACACGTAGCCTATCGAGAGGAGCAAGCTTTTTCTGAGCACCCACAGAACTTTTCCACACGACGTGTCTCCGCTTATAAGAATATGTATCGGCGCTCTATCTAAGCGACGGGTCACCTAAGCGAAGATATCTAGGGAAGAATTCTAGTCAGCTATACACTAAATTCTAATACTTCAGCATGTGTGCTCCGTTTGCCTCAGCCCAAGGGGCAATCTCCGAAGCAGTCTTCAGGTGCGCAGTCGAACAAGACGCGCCGGCGATTAACATAGGCAGGCTGCGGTAATCATCCCAGACTACAAACTTCGCTTGAAAAGCGTGGACTCTTCATGCGGCCACATTGCGTGGGTTACCAAACAGTGACACCGACAGAGGCCTCGGCTGTCCGCTATCGCTGGCGCCATGACCCCATGCTGTTTTCATTCCCCTACTATTTTAGTGTTTCGAGCAGCGCTTATCAGTACATCAGAATGATGTCCAATATTCGAGTTCTGGTCTAATCAGCCCCACTCGCACGAACGCCATCCTGCATGCGCAGACTCAGACAGGAATATAATTTCGATCTAAATCCAGACTGGACTTTCCTGCTGGCGTAGGGCGCATTCATGAACCAGTAATAATGAAATACACTGTACGCTTAACGAAGGTCAAATGTATTTTGGTACGTAGGCCACTCGTTGGGATTGAAACTGGTAATGCTCCGGAAGTCAGTCGCAGAAGCGATCGGCGTCCGTGCTGTCCAAAAGCTGACCGCAACCTGATATGAGAATCGGATCACACCCCCGCGCTTTTACTGAACAGCTGAAAACTACACATTTTGATAGGATTAAGTGCTTGGTTGGAAGCAACTTCTTTAAGTGTGAGACATTGGCACCGATGCTTGGCTTAGCGGCGTTTCACCCTCCCCCTCACACATCAACGCGGGGAGGGCGTATTTCATCTGCAAAGCATTAGCCTGAAACAGCAGTGTTCACTCCTGTAATCACGAATAGAACACGGAGCAGAAACATGTAGAGCGACGTTTACACGAGGCATAGAGAAGGTGGAGTCAGGCGTCGGGCTGAGCAAGGTTCCTCCCGAATCAACGACTGTCTGTTTTCATGAACTTCATGCTAGCGAATCAAGACCAGCTCAGGCACGTGAACACCCAGCGTCGTGTAGAGTGTGGCTCCATTTGACTCACCACCCCGGTCTCGGAGGCTTGAGCGCGCAAGATACACACATGTTCCTATTATTTATCTCCTCCCAATAGCCCAACATATAGAGCGCAGCTCTTAGGCGCCCGTTTCTGTTTTTCGCAGCGTCGCTGTCACCGTTTTTGTTGTCCGTTGTAACCAGGAGAGGGTAAAAGCGCGACCTCCTCCCCTGCTTAGCAAGCAACAAAAAAGAATAGCGCCGCGCGGACGGCTCTCATCGGCGCGCGTCGTAAAAGGGGAGAGAAGGAACTCCTGGAGAGCGACTAGCCTTTTGTGTGTGGCTGCCCCCTCTCCCACCTCTCGCCGACGCGGCGCGCGGGGGTGGTGGCGAAAATATTTTATTGAAATTGTTTAGGTGGTTGTAGCGGCGGGTGGAGCTCTCAGTCCGGAACCCCATTCGCGTACGCTGCTGTCCGGGCTCTGTCGATGAGTCGCTTTTGACTCGTGTCGTCCGAGCTGGTCAGACTGCCTCGCGCCCCTCCTGCGTTGGCTGGTTATTGACAGTGACCGCCGGATTTCGTTGGTAGGCCCATACCATATGGCACAGGTCCGCCTTCTCCCCGCAGAATTTGCAGTGTGAGTCAAATGGCTCCGGGTCTATTGCGTGTAGTCTTGCGTGTAGCGGGTTGTTGTAAGTGTTGGTGTGTAGCTTTCGGAGGTACAGTTCCTCCCCTTTGTCCAGTGTCCGAGCCGACGGAGGGTAGACCCGACGGGATAATCTTAAGTGCTGAAGTATGTCATTATAAGTTAGTAATTGGGTAGGAGGTTCCACGGCCTCCGCACAGGGAGTCCGGGGAGAAATGCTCGGGCTGAGGCATGTGCGCTCTCGTTCCCTGGGATGCCTTCGTGACCTGGTACCCATATTAAGTATTTGTGTGTGGGTTGGTAGCCACGGGTGCAGCTATCTTGCAGGATTTTAGCTGCTGTTGGTGCGATCCTGCCCCTGAGGTAATTGCGACACGCTGTCTGTGAATCTGTAAGAATGCATTCCGAGCTAGTGTCTGTTGCAGCTAAAGCAATCGCCACTTCTTCCGCAGCCAGTATGTCCTGGCTAGCCAGTACCAGCCTGGTCACTGTTTTAATTTGGTGCGCTTCCGCGAAGGCCGTGATTCCTTACTCAGGACCCGCAGCATCGACATAGAACACCGCCCTCGCGCCCGCCATAGTGCCTTTTCATAGCTTCGGCTCGTGTTTGTCGTCTTGAATGGTGAAAATCGGGGTGCATATTCCTAGGTAGTGGCGCTGCCTTGAATTGTCCTCTCCAGGAGGGTGGAATGTCGTTTTTAGCGGCCAGCAGTCGGGGACAATTGATGTTTAAATCAATGAGGACTTGTCGGCCAGTCCGACTAGTGGAGAGCCGTACCACCTGCGCCTTGAGGTGTGCCTCTATTAACTCATCTATCGTGTTGTGCACTCCCAGTCGTAAGAGCCGGTCCGTCGATGTCGCAAGAGGGAGGTCCAGGGCCTTCTTGTAAGCTGTTCTGATTATGACGTCTAGGTTCCTGATGTCACGCTTCTTGAGGCGGAGGTAGGGTGCTGCGTAGACAACGCGGCTTACGACGAAAGCCTGCACTAGTCGCAGAGTATCTTCTTGCATCCCTGATTTTTGAGTTTTTAACCTGACGATCATCCTGGCGACTTGCTCGCTCACAAGCCGTAGTTTCTGGAGGGTGAGGAGGTTGTTGCCGTTGTTATTTATTTACAAACTTAGTATCTTGAGGGTCTGAACTTCCTTGATGGACGAGTTGTGAAAGCGGATGTTGATGATGTCCTGATTATTGCGTTGACGGAACACTATCAGTTCAGATTTTTCGGGAGAGCAGGTTAGTCCACACGCCCGTGCATAATTTTCAACTGTTGTTGCCGCTGTTTGTAGTTGTTCTTCAATCATTCCCATACTTCCCGTGGTTGTCCAGATGGTTATATCATCAGCGAACAGGGTGTGGCGTATGCCCTCTACCTGATTGGGAAGGGTTGGGAAATATAGGAGTGCAATGTTGAAGAGCAGTGGGGAGAGTACTGCTTCTTGCGAAGTGCCTCTCGTGCCCATCTTCACTTGCGTTGTTTGTTTTGTGCCGGTGCTGATGTTGACGTTTCTGTCCATAAGGAAATCGCAGATGCATGGGTAAACTCGCTGGCCACAGTTCGTGCTGTGGAGTTAGTTGAGGATCGTGGAGTGCTATACGTTATCAAAAACTCCCTTGAGGTCGAGGGTTAGAAGCGCTCGGTTGCTGTTTCTGCGTGCGGGATCAATGACTTCGCGTTTGAGTTGCAGAAGCACATCATGGGTGGACAAGTGTGCCCGGAGGATTGCCGTCGATTGTTCTAGGCTGTCCGAGTCGTTTCTACGCGATGCTGACGGATAGGGCGTAGCCTTGCGTGTACTAACAGATACCCTCCAGCTGGTCACTCGCGCGACGGCAGCGGCGCCACGACAGCAAGTTCCAGATGCTCCTCGAAGCCACACCCGGCCTTTGGCCAATGAGGACGGGTGCACAGCGCGAGAAGGAGAAGGAGACTGCACAGCCGACACTGTGTGTATGTGCACGCCTGCCTTGGCGCGAAAAACAGACGCATGACGAGCGAGGCTTTAGTTGACCGCCCGAGCCACGAAGGCGGGGCTATCTGTTTTTCAGCCAGCGTGTTCGCTTCGGTGGACGAGGTTGTTGCTGCGCAAGTCCCTTCTTTCACTCTTTCCTCTTATATTTTAACTCTCCTCTACATGCACGTGGCAGCGGTGGTGTCTCAGCTGGAGCCAGTCGGCAGGCCCATCCACTTTCCTTTTCATCCTTCTCTCAGCGCCAACAACAACAACGAGCCGCCGTTCAAGCTTCAGTGAACAAATTTGAGGAAAGATAACGTGCAGTATCTGTCTCTCACAGCTGCGAAACCAACTGAGCAGGTCTTGGCAAGCAGAGGGTAAAATTTGTAAATTGGTTCTTGAGGAAAGGAAATGCGCAGTATCTGGCTCCCACAGCTTCGAAACTTATAGAGCGGGGGCTTGGAAAGCAGAGGGTAAAATTTGTAAACTGGTTTTTGATGAAAGCAATTGCGCAGTATCTGTCTCACACATCTCGGTGGACACCTGAACCAGAGGGAAGGCACATAACTGCCCTCTTGGAACAGTGCACACCTCAATCGTGCTTTAAGCTACGTGATGGTAGTGGCAGATGTGCGTTGTATGCTTTGGCATTGACAACGTTGTTCTAGAAACGCTGCCACCTGGCAGGGTGGCACGGTGGGTGGGACTTCAATGTAGATATAAAGACAAGTGGGAATTTCTTGCCACTTATGCGGGACAACATATCATTCCTCTCGCTCGTAACGGCTCCCACAGCAGTGACAACCTCGCGAAATATTTGTGCGGACCTCGCCTGTGAGAACCAGGCATTGGTGCAGCAAGTCGAGCATATATCTATTTCTCCATCCACAAAGCTTCCTTCATGACAGTCAAGAACTGTTAGTGGAGTGTTTTTTGAAAAAGGAATATGTGTGAAAAATAACAAGCTGTCTTTAATTTTACATGCATGTTTTGCTCCAATTCTCCCCTCAATCTATCGAAAAGCTGAAACAGCTGTTGCGGTGTTTCATCCGTCGGTAATTTTTTTGACTCGACAGTGTTTGCAAGCACCTCGCCTACCGGGTCAGCCTCACTCAGCCTGCCCCCCCCCCCCCCCCTGACGGTGGGGCAGGTTGAGTGACTCAACCTGACAATAGATGACGCTGGCTTTTGAGCAAGTACGCTAGCACAAGAACCAAACCGGTAATTGATTTTACCGCACTGTTCGTACGTGGTAAAATATCTGTGGTATCAGCGATCGCTGCAGCTCATTGTATACAGCCGGAACGCTTTAGCCATTTGTGACGATAGCCGCGAAACAGCGCATCGTCACACAGCCAAAGAAGAGAGCAGAGAGAAAAGTCGAAACAAACACAACACAACTAACGACTAGCATTTATTGGGCGGGTTCGGAGTGGACGCTCTTTTTCCGGCTCCGGAGAATGAACAAGAGAGCTGGATTGTGTGTGCGAGAGAAAAACTCAAGGAAGACCATCCCTGAATGCAAGAAAAAAACACAATCAGCGATTTCTGAAGCGTCGAAAATCCTTGTGTATTCGATCACTCCCCTATGTAACAGTTTATATATTGGCTGCACCGGGCAGTGCCTGAGTGTTAGGCTCAGGCACTGCCCCAAAAATACAGGTTACCGTAGCCTTAGTATCCATTGTTGTGATTTCAAGTGGAGCCTGCACTTCTAAGTGTGCCCAGTTGTTGAAGCAAAGGTGACCTGTGCCGAGAAATAATTGGGGTAGCAGAGATCAAGGAATAGGATTATTGCGCTGTAAGTGCACCGTGGATATCTTTATCGGGAAAGAATTTTATATCTTGAACTCTATATGTTAGCCATTGCTGTCTTGTGGGGTTCCTGGTGCACGAGTGTGATCTTTGCAGTGGTTGTAATTCATTTTGTAGTTGCCTTACGCGTATTTATATGCACATTGCGCCAAAAAATAATAGTTCTTAGTTCAGCGTTGTGTTGTGTCCGTTTCTACTCTTGCCCCTGCTCTCTTCTCTGGCCGTGTGCCCTTGTGTTCCTTCACGTCCATCATGCAAAACCAACTCGCCCAACAGCTCGTGCTTTGAAGCTTCGTTTGTGACGATGCTAGCGATTTCACATAAAAGCTGTGGTATGCTGCACCTCCATTCAGAAAAAAGTTCCGCTCCGATGCGGGGCTCTCAACCCATTCGTTCCAGCAGATGGGCTTTGCTCGACGTTGTAATTACCGCACAGCTTGAAAAGTGCGGTTTCACACTGGCTCGCAAAGCGACCGTGTGCAGTTGTCGTCTATTCGACTAAACCCGAATGAAAAAAATGTCCGCTTGCGTCGGTCGAGTGTAATGTATGCGAATACTTCAACTCGGCGCTTGGCCCTGATTGATGCTCGTTGTACATTTGGCCGTGACAATAAAATCCTAAGGCAAAAAGTTCAGTTAGAGCATGAATTGCAACTCGGCGCCCAAGCGCCCCTCCGGCACGTCGGGTGCTCGGTATCGGTGTGAACAAAGTCGGTGAACAAACTCGCCCCCGAACCACAAACGTTGCTGCAGCTCCTCCTTCCTGAACGCGTTCAAAGGATTTGTCAGGTCGCAAAACAGGGATTTGCTGCGGAATTAATTCTGGCAAACGGTTTTGAGACGAACAAAGCACAGAACCACAATGCTGGGAGGCGGGTCTTAGGATTCCATTAAGATCGCTCAGAGCAGCCTTAGTTGGATTCTTAAGCCTCCACTTTCTGACTTGTTTCAGTCTGGTTCCTATTGCGGAAAAGACTTATTTCTAGGGAATGCTCAGGCCGCACTAAAATTCAGTATTCATACCCTCTCCTGTTGGATCTGTGCTTAGTACATATCAGTGACATGAAATTTTGTGCACGTAGTTCTTCATAATTTCACAGATGCATATACACGTCATTATAATTCTATCGATGAAAGTTTCCTTGTGGAAGAAGAAGAAGAAGAAGAAAGTATTTATTTAGCATAAAACATGAAATACAAACAGACAATTTCAGGGACCCAACAAAATTTGTTTAAGGGTCCCGACCACTATAAGCTATTACATATGACGTAGACGACAGCAACAAATAACGCAACTATATGACAATAAGCATGTTACAGCAGTAGGCACTGGATACTAGTGACAATATCAAATAAACATGTTATAATTAGAAAAGAAAAACACAAACCACAGCACTAAAGAATGTAAACTAGGTTGAATTTAGTAGAAAATGTTTAATTGTTTCTGAAAGGCATGAAGTGTAGGTGAAATTTGAACGTTATATTCAAGACCATTCCACAGATAAGGACCCGTAAATTGCAACGTTTGTCGACCATAATTTGTATGTATTGTAGGAAGCAAGAGCCGATGTCTTGTAGTAGACGTGTTCGTGCGTAGTGAGTGACGAAGACATACTGTAGTTAAATTGAGTGTGTTGTGAATTATCTGATAAGTTAAGGAAGCGGTATTATAAGTTACTAGGTCATATACATTTAGAATACCAAGAACGGCAAATAATTCTTCCGGATGAGTATGCTGAATGTTTTGCGCGACAATTCGAAGAGCTCTTTTTTGAAAAGCATATAAGGGGGCGATGTGAGATGAATATGTGCATCCCCAAACAGACACACAGTAATTAACATGTGAATGGACAAAGGCGTAATAAAGGTTAACAAGCACATCAACGGGGAAAAAATTTCGGCATTTGGAAAGTGCATGCAGGCCGTATGAGGCTTTTTTAATTACTGAACGGATGTGTAAATCAAACTTGAGATAACTATCTATCACAATACCCAAAAATTTTGTGTTGGTAGCATGCTGAATGGGCCGGTTATTGTAAATTACATCTGTATGCTGAGACAAAATTCTTCTGCCAGAGTGAAAAAGGATAACAACGGTTTTATTAGGATTAAGGTTGACTGCATTCGCCATGCACCATTTATGTACATTTTGTAATTCTTTATTTACTTTTCTAATCAGGGCACTTTCATCGCGATCTGCTAATACTAGAGTCGTATCATCGGCATATAATACAGTTTGGGCATAAGTTAATTGGGAAGGCAAGTCATTGATATAAAGCAAAAAAAAACAAAGGTCCCAACACGGAGCCTTGGGGAACCCCAATATTAATCACCTTTGCAGTCGACTGTGAATTTCCGAAGAAAACAACTTGATGGCGGTCCTTTAGGTAACTTTCAATGAGTGTTAGGGGTGTGCCGTTGACGCCGTAACCAATTAACTTTTCTTTAAGAATGCTGTGGTTTAGAGAATCAAAGGCTTTGCGAAGTCGATAAATATGCCTGCTGCTAGGGAACCCGAATCAATAAACTTCCTAACTATGTCAACAAAGGTCGAAACGGCAGTTGTTGTGGAATATCCTTTTCTGAACCCAAATTGGTAGGGTGACAGAATACTGTGTTTTTCTAGGTAGCTGTTAATTCTTGCTGCTAACAGTTTTTCAGCGACCTTGCTGAAAAACGGTAATATTGATATCGGCCTGTAATTCTGGATGTTATCTTTTTCTTTTGACTTGTATAATGGAAGAACTTTTGCTACTTTCATTTTTGCCGGAAAAACGCCTGGCGAGAAAATTAAATTGACAATATGGGCTAGCACTGGAGATATTATTTCTATCACCAGTTTAGCACTTTGGGCTGAAATGTTATCAATGCCACAAGAAGCATTACGCATGCCGGTTATTGCTGACTTTACCTCATCACCATCTGTAGGAAAAAGATAAAATGAGCCAGTTGGTCGGACGAGGCATGTGGCACAGGGTTCGGTTGGATTTATATTTTCTATTGACGAAAAGTAATCGCTAAAAGCTGCACAGATATCCTCTGGTGACGTATGTGTTGTGCCATTATATGCTACTTTATCAGGCAATTGTTGCTTTCTTTCTCTGCCAAGGTATTTGTTCACGATACTCCAGTTTTTCTTTGAATCCTTTCCATTAAAACGGACCTGATCACTGAAGTAGGCTTTTTTTGCAGCAAAGAGCACATTGTTTAAAATTCTTGAGTACTCTGAATACCGGTGTCTTAATGATGCATTAAAGGGTTGTTTTTTTAGTTTTCTATACATATTGTATTTCTTTTTAATGCAAAGTAAGACCGAGTTCGATACCCAAGGATTTCGTGGGGTTTTGTGCTTAGCAGTAACAGAGTAAGAGGTGGTCGCAGACGTCATTGCTTCTGTGTAATGTTGAACAAATTGGTTATAGCTGTCATTAGCGCAGCTAGATGAATATACAGACGACCAGTCAATAGCACATACATTATTTACAAACCGCGAGTGATTAAAAAATCTCCGATTATAATGCTTATTAGAAATTTTCAAATAGTTTGACATTGTAAACAGCACAGGATAATGATCAGTAATGTCGGCCTCTATAACGAAAGAACTACAAACACGGACATTAGTTAACAAATGGTCAATAATTGTAGCACTGTGTTCTGTTACTCTCGTGGGTAAGTCAACAAGACACGTATACCCGTAACTAGTATAACAAGAAACATATTCATAGCAAGACGGGCAATTGTTATTTGATACATCAATATTAAAATCACCCATAATGATTACAGCAGCATTATCATTTAAAAAAGAACAAAGTATGCGGTCAAAATCAGAACAAAACTCTTGGTATAGTGCTGAAGGCGATCGGTAGACCACTCCAATGATAAGATTCTTAGCCATCTGTAAATGCGATTTTTCTATGCATACCCAAACACTTTCACAATTTTCTGTTAAGAAATCAACATGATTCAGCCGTTTATAGCTTATATATTCATCGATATACAACGCAACACCACCATGGGGAAAATTTGAATTAAGTTTGTTTTTGCGACATTGTGCTTCTAGGTTGTAACCGGTTTTGTTAAAAAGTTGCAATTCCTCGGGACTTAGCCAACTTTCAGATATGTCCAAAAAGGCAAAATGAGAATCGAAAAAGTTTGTGAAGTTGAATATAGAATCTACATTTTTTCTCAGGCTTCTGGCATTGAAATGCGCACCCAACAGCACATCTTGCGATGCTATTCTCTGATTGATAACGTCAACAGTCGGATAAGTCGCCTGGATGCCCATTGAGATTATCTAGTTGATACAAGCCAGATCATCATCGCCAGTCACACGAACAATGGGGCTGTCTGTTGTCTTTCGCGCCTTTACTTGTCCTTGATCTGTCCATACGAACTTCCACCCTTTTTCCTTTTTCCTTTTGACCGCTTCTGCCAAGAGCCTTTTGTTTTCTGGAGTAAGGTGCTCATTCACAAACACCAGTTTGTTATCGCCTGAGAAGCCCAAGCTCTCAGTGTCAAGTCGCGCTTTCTTCCCTTTTTGATAAAATTCGTTGCGTAGCTTCCGAGACACAAAGCGTACAATCAGGTTCTTTTCGTCTGAGCTGTGTCTGAGGGAAACTCGGTGGCAGACGTCGATATCATCGGAAGTGACAGAGCATCCAACTTTTTTTCCAATTTCTTGTATAATCAGCTCGCAGTTCTCGTTTGTAGTCACAGGTATGCCTTTCAATTCAACATTATTAGCTCTTGAATACTGTTCCAGTGAACTGACGCGGTTTGTCAACTCTAGGTTTTGTTTCTGAAGAAGTTCATTGCTAGCTCTGTGGGATGCGTTCTCGCAAATTACTTCTTCACATTTAGACAAGAGGGATTCAAACTTAGAGTTCATAAAGTTCATGCTTTCTTCTACAGCGTCTACCTTTTCCGGCAACCGCCGGAGTGCCTCTAGTTGATGAAGAATGTGGTTTAATTTTGAGTCTACTGAGGGCATATTTTGAAGCCTAGAAGGTGATTCCACTGCAGTATCTTCTTTCTGTAGCAGCTCGTCTACCACCTTGCACGTACTACCTGAACCGCTTCTCAGCCTAGCAGAATAACAAGTAGGGCATTTCCACTTATTCAACTCTTCTTCACTTTTAGTCTTGAAAGCAGCTTCAGAAATGCCGGAACATTTTCCTAAATGATATAAGTATTCACACTCACAGCACTTCATCTTGTTACCAACATCAGGCACAGCCTTCTTGCAAGCAATGCACGTTTCACGGGTCATGGTCCCCTCCCTTTCAATCACAATGCACAAAAGCTGGCAGCAGCAGCGGCGAAAAATGATAAATAGAACACAATAGCAAGAACCAACCTGCAAAGATGCGTTGACACAGTTAGGCCTGCGTCCGGTCCCCACCGCTGCTGCCGCCAAAATGGCTCAAACGAAGTGGGCGAGGCAAGGGTTGTAGCTTCCGAAATTGCAGACGGGTGACGCTGCAGTCAGCTCAGCAGGTAATCCAACAAGAGCCGTCAGCAGAAGCCTCTCCGAAGAATCCTCAGCGAAGTACTGGGCGTTCTTTCAGTTACATGCCTTACTAGTAGAAGTCAAGGAAACAAATAAGATTTGGGATGTATAACAGCGAAACAATGAAATGAAAATTGGTTTTGAGCAAAGGAAATGGCACCGTAACTGTCTCGCGTGCAGCGGTGGACACCCGAACAGCGTGGTAAAGAAAGAATAGAGGAGGGAATGAAAGAAGAAAGGATGAAAGAGGTGCCGTAGCGAAGCGCTTCAGAATAATTTCAACCACACGCGGATCTTAAGCATACACTGGCATCGCACAGCAGACGGTAAATTGGTAAAATTTACCGTGTGCTGTGCGATGCTAGTGTACGCTTAAAGACCCCCGTGTGGTGCCTTTTTTTCGCTCCGGCTCCGTGGAAACGAGGCCGTCGCAGTAGCCGCTGAATAGCCGCTCAGTAGCCAAGCGCCCTAACCACTGAGTCACCAGAGGGGCTTAACATAACAGCGGCATGTTTAGATTTACATGATGAACGGTTTGTGCGCTATCTTGCTTGGATTTATTTGTCCTCTCTGTGTTTCGCGCAGTCGGCAGCTGTCTACGCCGCCAACAAGGAGCGCCAAATTGTAGTCGAGCAAAGTTTACAAAATAAATTATGAAGTTACAGAATGAACAAAAAAGAGTGGGCTAGCCTCTTTCTCCCAGCAAGAGCACTGGAGAACTTCACGGTTTGTAAAGAGTCCGCTCCATTTAGCGGACAACAACCGAATTTCTTCCATGCATACAGAGCTAATCCTTCAGGTTTTGATCGCCTTCCTCATGCATTTTTGAAGGCTAGCAAGAAATCCTTAAAGACCCATTTGTAAACAGTCTCACGCTCCCTGACGTAACTGAGGAGCGCCATGACCACTATGGTCAATGTGACACCTGTTGTATCCTTTCTTGTTTCAGTTTCGTTTCTTTCAGTGTACATATCGCCATCGTCATTCAATATGATTTCCTATATAAGTGGCTTGACTGTGACGAATAAAGGAGAGTGTTTCTGCATACTGCGCTTGCGTGGTCCCGTGTCATGCGTCTGGTCTGAACCAGACACCAAATATTGGCGACGAGGATGAACCGCCTACGGTGCAAGGCGACACGGAGCCCTTGCAGCCACGATCTCATCGGCGGCCAGGAGGAACGCAAGAACGCCGGAGGTGCGCAAGAACGCCGGAGGTGCGCAAGAACGCCGGAGGTGCGCAAGAACGCCGGAGGTGCGCAAGAACGCCGGAGGTGCGCAAGAACGCCGGAGGTGCGCAAGAACGCCGGAGGTGCGCAGGAACGCCGGAGGTGCGCAAGAACGCCGGAGGTGCGCAGGAACGCCGGAGGAGCGCAGGAACGCCGGAGGAGCGCAGGAACGCCGGAGGAGCGCAGGAACGCCGGAGGAGCGCAGGAACGCCGGAGGAGCGCAGGAACGCCGGAGGAGCGCAGGAACGCCGGAGGAGCGCAGGAACGCCGGAGGAGCGCAGGAACGCCGGAGGAGCGCAGGAACGCCGGAGGAGCGCAGGAACGCCGGAGGAGCGCAGGAACGCCGGAGGAGCGCAGGAACGCCGGAGGAGCGCAGGAACGCCGGAGGAGCGCAGGAACGCCGGAGGAGCGCAGGAACGCCGGAGGAGCGCAGGAACGCCGGAGGAGCGCAGGAACGCCGGAGGAGCGCAAGAAGGCAGATAAGTGAAATTTGCTCACACCACATATTGCGAGGATCAGTATCGGAGCCATGTTACTCGGGTGTTTCCCAGCACCACCCCCTTTCTTGCCTGCACCCGGTGACCCGGCTGTGCCTTGGCAGCAGTGGAAACGCGTATTCCTGAATTTCCTGGAGGCCATTGGCGGCGATGAACTGAAGCCGAAGCGTTGCAAGGCAATTCTGCTAAACTCGCTCGGGGTTGAAGGCCAGCGAATATTCTACAGCATCCTTGCACAAGGAGCAGACGTGACTGCGGACGCCAATGCCAAGGACAAGGGGGACAAGGAGGAAAAGGTGGACCAGTTCAAGGACGCGCTTGCTGCACTGGATTCGCATTTCGCGAGCGCTACGAATGATTTGGTGGAGCGGCGCCGGTTTCGCCAAAGACGACAACTGCCTGGTGAGACATTTCAAGCATTTACAAACAGTCTTCGGGACCTTGCGTCTACTTGCAATTTTGGCAGTGCTACCGATAGCATGATTCGAGACCAATTATTGGAAGGCACTTCGTCACGAACAACACGTGAACGCATGCTTTATGAAGGGCCTTCGCTTACATTGCAGCGTGCCGTTGACATCGGGAAGCAAATTGAGCAAACACAACAAGAGCTCGGGGAATTCGCGCATAGCACTGTGAACAAGATTCAAGATGTGCGAAAAAGGTCAGACTCTGAGCAAGGAAGTTGCTACAGGTGCGGCTCGTCATCGCATATGGCTAACTCGACTGCATGTCCGGCGAGGAACAAGCGTTGCCACTCTTGTGGAAAAATTGGTCTCTTTTCAAGCATGTGCAAATCGAAGAAAAAGAAATATGCCGTTCGAAAGCCCGAGAAGGCCAACGCCGTCACGGCACTTCAAACCGGTGACCGTAATGCGTCGGCGAAACATATTCGAGCCAACATTTCTATCGGGAAGATAAGATTGTCGTTGATTGTCGACACAGGCGCTACGGTTTCTTTGCTCAGTGAAGAGCACTACCACAAATATCTAGCCGACACGTACTCATTACGACCGCCGACTGCCAATTTGTGCAACTATTCCGGAGAACAAATCAAGTTAAGTGGTTGCTTTCTTGCTGACGTATCTTACAAGGGAAACAGAGCCAGTGTGCTTTTTCATGTCACAACCAAGGGCACTTCGCTGCTGGGGCTTGATGCCGTTCGCAGCCTGGGAATCACTATCAACGGCTCAACCTTGAATTGCTGCCAGGTGACATGCCCTGATTCACTGCCTTCAGAATTTACGCACCAGTTTGCGCACTTGTTCACGGAACAGTTAGGGCATGTGAAAGGCTTTGTTCACCATGTTAACTGTCGTTCATCTGTGAAACCAGTCGTTGCGAAACTCCGACGCCTGCCGCTCACGCTACGGCAACAGGTATCGGTAGAGATACAACGCCTGCTGGCGGAAGGTATAATTGAACCTGTCGACGCATCGGAGTGGATTTCACCGATCGTCGTCGTGAGGAAGAAGGACGGTTCAATTAGGTTGTGTGTGGACCTACGTGAAGTGAACAAGGCAGTAATTGCCGATGCTTTTCCTCTTCCGCATACAGAGGAATTACTTCATGAACTAGCTGGAGGAACGTGCTTCTCAAAGCTCGACTTAGCGTCGGCATACCACCAGCTAGAACTGACTCCGGAAAGTCGGGGACTAACCACCTTTATCACACACGAAGGATTGTTTTGTTTTAAGAGAGTGTGTTTTGGCCTTGCATCTGCCCCTTCAGCCTTTCAGAGAATGATGCAGCATATTTTGAAAGATTGTAAAGGCGTACTTTGTTACATTGATGATGTGACTGTGTGGGGCAAGACACGTGAGGAGCACCACAAGAATCTACACCAGGTGCTAAAACGCATTGGTGATTCAGGTTTGAAGCTCAACCAGAAATGCACATTTGCTGTTTCAGAACTATCCTTTTTAGGGCATACGGTGAGCTCAAAAGGGCTCACACCATTGCAGTCTAAGGTTGACGCTATTGTCAAAGTGCCTGCTCCTCACGATGTTGCCACTTTGAGGTCATTTCTGGGTCTCGCTGGTTACTATGCTCGGTTTGTGCCGCGATTTGCTGATCTCGTCGAGCCGCTTAGAAGGCTCCTGCGGTCTGGTCAACAGTTCACGTGGGATGATGAGGCTGAGCGTAGCTTCCAGCTTGTTAAGACAGCTTTGTCTTCAAGCCCAGTCATACAAATGTTTAACCCAGACCTTGATGTAATTGTTACGACAGATGCTTCTGATAAGGGTCTGGGAGCCGTTCTTCAGCAACGCGATGGTGACAGCGTACGCACGGTGGCCTTCGCATCACGTGCCCTGACTCCTGCTGAGCGGAAGTACTCCGCTGGGGAACGGGAGGCCCTTGCTTGTCTCTTCGCGTGCGAGCGCTGGCACGTCTACTTGTGGGGTAGAAAATTTTTGTTACGTACGGACCACCAGGCACTGGTGACGTTACTTTCAGCTGCCGGTACAGGACGCCGACCTTTGCGTATATCCAGATGGTCAGCTCGACTTTTGTACTATAACTTCGACGTAGAGTACCAAAAGGGATCGCAAAATGTCGTGCCCGATGCGCTTTCACGCCTACCTCTTGACTGTGATTCGCAGCAGACGATGCAGGAAGAAATTGTGTCCGTTGTATCAGAGTGCCTAACAAAGGAACGGCTGCAGGTGGCCACTGCTGCAGACAGCACACTGCAACAGGTTGTTGTGCACGTGGTACACGGTTGGGCGCCTAGAAAAGCTTTGCCAGCAGAAGTAATGCCGTACTTTAACGTGCGGGAAGAGCTTTCTTTCGTTGATGGCCTTTTGATGCGCGGTGAGCAGGTAGTTGTTCCGAGTGAATTAACCTCGCTCCTGGTTGGTTTTGCGCACGAAGGTCACCCAGGAATTGTGAGGACGAAGCAGAGACTACGTGATCTTTACTGGTGGCCGCGTTTGAATAAACAGGTAGAAGAAGCAATTCATTTTTGTCATATCTGCCAGGCCGCGGACAAGTCCGCTAAACCGTCGTTTGCACCGCTGCAGCCGGTGACGTTTACAGCGCTACCATGGCAGAAGTTAGCAATGGATATAGTGGGACCGATTGACTGGGCCCCTTCAAACTGTAGGTACATGATATCGCTGATCGATTATCATGCCAAGTGGCCTGAGGTTGCCTTTTCATCTACAGTAACGTCACAGAGTGTGGTCGATTTTTTGCAGACTGTGTTCAGCCGAGAAGGCTATCCGGAAGAAATTGTCACAGATAATGGGCCTCAGTTTAGATCGCAAATGTTTGAATCATTCTTGAGAGAGAGGGGTATTGCGCATCGTTGTTCTTCTCTGTACTATCCACAGGGAAACGGCGCGATTGAACGTTTTAATCGCGTGCTGAAAGATTTCATGCAGGTTGCCCGATTGGAACAACGGCCCCTCCAGGCTGCTGTGGTTGACTATCTCGGCATATATAGGTCCACGCCGCATGCGACAACGGGTGTGTCGCCAGCTAAGTTGCTCCACGGGCGTCAGCCAAGGACAAGACTCAATACAGTGGCTTTGCCGACAAGACAGGGTGTCCATGCCGGTTCGAATGTTCCTGCTAGGGTTAAGGCGAAGCAGATGTATGCAAAACAGTATACGGACAGGAGGCGAGGTGCGAAAAGACCAGCCTTTAGGGTAGGGGACTTCGTTCGTGTACGCAAGCCAGCAGGCGGTGGGAAAGCGTCGGTAAATTACATGGGACCTTTCAAGATTGTCGGCAGAAAAGGCAAAAATAGCTTTTTGATGAGCGACGGTCGTTGCTGGAACGCGTCTAAACTAGTTCGGGTTCCCTGCAATCAATCGCAGACAGTAGAACAATGGGCATGGGAATTGCCTCATCACTACTCGGGTACCGCTGGGCCTGAAAGCCGCGCAGGCGCTGAACAGGGTGAATTGTTGCGATTGCCGGAAACAAGGGCTGAAGTTACTGAAGAAGTGGTTGCTCCTTTAGAAGATTCGGTGGAGCAACCTTTGCGTCGAAGCACTAGGGTACGCCGACCTGTAGAAAGATTTGGGTTTTCTTTACCTGAACAATAAGTGTTTAGTTCGTGTTATTTTGGTTGTCGTAAGTTACTATGTTGTATTTTCAAGCGGGAGGCGATGTTGTATCCTTTCTTGTTTCAGTTTCGTTTCTTTCAGTGTACATATCGCCATCGTCATTCAATATGATTTCCTATATAAGTGGCTTGACTGTGACGAATAAAGGAGAGTGTTTCTGCATACTGCGCTTGCGTGGTCCCGTGTCATGCGTCTGGTCTGAACCAGACCAGGAAGACCATCCCTGAATGCAAGAAAAAAACACAATCAGCGATTTCTGAAGCGTCGAAAATCCTTGTGTATTCGATCACTCCCCTATGTAACAGTTTATATATTGGCTGCACGGGGCAGTGCCTGAGTGTTAGGCTCAGGCACTGCCCCAAAAATACAGGTTACCGTAGCCTTAGTATCCATTGTTGTGATTTCAAGTGGAGCCTGCACTTCTAAGTGTGCCCAGTTGTTGAAGCAAAGGTGACCTGTGCCGAGAAATAATTGGGGTAGCAGAGATCAAGGAATAGGATTATTGCGCTGTAAGTGCACCGTGGATATCTTTATCGGGAAAGAATTTTATATCTTGAACTCTATATGTTAGCCATTGCTGTCTTGTGGGGTTCCTGGTGCACGAGTGTGATTTTTGCAGTGGTTGTAATTCATTTTGTAGTTGCCTTACGCGTATTTATATGCACATTGCGCCAAAAAATAACAGTTCTTAGTTCAGCGTTGTGTTGTGTCCGTTTCTACTCTTGCCCCTGCTCTCTTCTCTGGCCGTGTGCCCTTGTGTTCCTTCACGTCCATCATGCAAAACCAACTCGCCCAACAGCTCGTGCTTTGAAGCTTCGTTTGTGACGATGCTAGCGATTTCACATAAAAGCTGTGGTATGCTGCACCTCCATTCAGAAAAAAGTTCCGCTCCGATGCGGGGCTCTCAACCCATTCGTTCCAGCTGATGGGCTTTGCTCGACGTTGTAATTACCGCACAGCTTGAAAAGTGCGGTTTCACACTGGCTCGCAAAGCGACCGTGTGCAGTTGTTGTCTATTCGACTAAACCCGAATGAAAAAAATGTCCGCTTGCGTCGGTCGAGTGTAATGTATGCGAATACTTCAACTCGGCGCTTGGCCCTGATTGATGCTCGTTGTACATTTGGCCGTGACAATAAAATCCTAAGGCAAAAAGTTCAGTTAGAGCATGAATTGCAACTCGGCGCCCAAGCGCCCCTCCGGCACGTCGGGTGCTCGGTATCGGTGTGAACAAAGTCGGTGAACAAACTCGCCCCCGAACCACAAACGTTGCTGCCGCTCCTCCTTCCTGAACGCGTTCAAAGGATTTGTCAGGTCGCAAAACAGGGATTTGCTGCGGAATTAATTCTGGCAAACGGTTTTGAGACGAACAAAGCACAGAACCACAATGCTGGGAGGCGGGTCTTAGGATTCCATTAAGATCGCTCAGAGCAGCCTTAGTTGGATTCTTAAGCCTCCACTTTCTGACTTGTTTCAGTCTGGTTCCTATTGCGGAAAAGACTTATTTCTAGGGAATGCTCAGGCCGCACTAAAATTCAGTATTCATACCCTCTCCTGTTGGATCTGTGCTTAGTAGATATCAGTGACATGAAATTTTGTGCACGTAGTTCTTCATAATTTCACAGATGCATATACACGTCATTATAATTCTATCGATGAAAGTTTCCTTGTGGAAGAAGAAGAAGAAAGTATTTATTTAGCATAAAACATGAAATACAAACAGACAATTTCAGGGACCCAACAAAATTTGTTTAAGGGTCCCGACCACTATAAGCTATTACATATGACGTAGACGACAGCAACAAATAACGCAACTATATGACAATAAGCATGTTACAGCAGTAGGCACTGGATACTAGTGACAATATCAAATAAACATGTTATAATCAGAAAAGAAAAACACAAACCACAGCACTAAAGAATGTAAACTAGGTTGAATTTAGTAGAAAATGTTTTAATTGTTTCTGAAAGGCATGAAGTGTAGGTGAAATTTGAACGTTATATTCAAGACTATTCCACAGATAAGGACCCGTAAATTGCAACGTTTGTCGACCATAATTTGTATGTATTGTAGGAAGCAAGAGCCGATGTCTTGTAGTAGACGTGTTCGTGCGTAGTGAGTGACGAAGACATACTGTAGTTAAATTGAGTGTGTTGTGAATTATCTGATAAGTTAAGGAAGCGGTATTATAAGTTACTAGGTCATATACATTTAGAATACCAAGAACGGCAAATAATTCTTCCGGATGAGTATGCTGAATGTTTTGCGCGACAATTCGAAGAGCTCTTTTTTGAAAAGCATATAAGGGGGCGATGTGAGATGAATATGTGCATCCCCAAACAGACACACAGTAATTAATATGTGAATGGACAAAGGCGTAATAAAGGTTAACAAGCACATCAACGGGGAAAAAATTTCAGCATTTGGAAAGTGCATGCAGGCCGTATGAGGCTTTTTTAATTACTGAACGGATGTGTAAATCAAACTTGAGATAACTATCTATCACAATACCCAAAAATTTTGTGTTGGTAGCATGCTGAATAGGCCGGTTATTGTAAATTACATCTGTATGCTGAGACACAATTCTTCTGCCAGAGTGAAAAAGGATAACAACGGTTTTATTAGGATTAAGGTTGACTGCATTCGCCATGCACCATTTATGTACATTTTGTAATTCTTTATTTACTTTTCTAATCAGGGCACTTTCATCGCGATCTGATAATACTAGAGTCGTATCATCGGCATATAATACAGTTTGGGCATAAGTTAACTGGGAAGGCAAGTCATTGATATAAAGCAAAAAAAACAAAGGTCCCAACACGGAGCCTTGGGGAACCCCAATATTAATCACCTTTGCAGTCGACTGTGAATTTCCGAAGAAAACAACTTGATGGAGGTCCTTTAGGTAACTTTCAATGAGTGTTAGGGGTGTGCCGTTGACGCCGTAACCAATTAACTTTTCTTTAAGAATGCTGTGGTTTAGAGAATCAAAGGCTTTGGCGAAGTCGATAAATATGCCTGCTGCTAGGGAACCCGAACCAATAAACTTCCTAACTATGTCAACAAAGGTCGAAACGGCAGTTGTTGTGGAATATCCTTTTCTGAACCCAAATTGGTAGGGTGACAGAATACTGTGTTTTTCTAGGTAGCTGTTAATTCTTGCTGCTAACAGTTTTTCAGCGACCTTGCTGAAAAACGGTAATATTGATATCGGCCTGTAATTCTGGATGTTATCTTTTTCTTTTGACTTGTATAATGGAAGAACTTTTGCTACTTTCATTTTTGCCGGAAAAACGCCTGTCGAGAAAATTATATTGACAATATGGGCTAGCACTGGAGATATTATTTCTATCACCAGTTTAGCACTTTGGGCTGAAATGTTATCAATGCCACAAGAAGCATTACGCATGCCGGTTATTGCTGACTTTACCTCATCACCATCTGTAGGAAAAAGATAAAATGAGCCAGTTGGTCGGACGAGGCATGTGGCACAGGGTTCGGTTGGATTTATATTTTCTATTGACGAAAAGTAATCGCTAAAAGCTGCACAGATATCCTCTGGTGACGTATGTGTTGTGCCATTATATGCTACTTTATCAGGCAATTGTTGCTTTCTTTCTCTGCCAAGGTATTTGTTCACGATACTCCAGTTTTTCTTTGAATCCTTTCTATTAAAACGGACCTGATCACTGAAGTAGGCTTTTTTTGCAGCAAAGAGCACATTGTTTAAAATTCTTGAGTACTCTGAATACCGGTGTCTTAATGATGCATTAAAGGGTTGTTTTTTTAGTTTTCTATACATATTGTATTTCTTTTTAATGCAAAGTAAGACCGAGTTCGATACCCAAGGATTTCGTGGGGTTTTGTGCTTAGCAGTAACAGAGTAAGAGGTGGTCGCAGACGTCATTGCTTCTGTGTAAAGTTGAACAAATTGGTTATAGCTGTCATTAGCGCAGCTAGATGAATATACAGACGACCAGTCAATAGCACATACATTATTTACAAACCGCGAGTGATTAAAAAATCTCCGATTATAATGCTTATTAGAAATTTTCAAATAGTTTGACATTGTAAACAGCACAGGATAATGATCAGTAATGTCGGCCTCTATAACGAAAGAACTACAAACACGGACATTAGTTAACAAATGGTCAATAATTGTAGCACTGTGTTCTGTTACTCTCGCGGGTAAGTCAACAAGACACGTATACCCGTAACTAGTATAACAAGAAACATATTCATAGCAAGACGGGCAATTGTTATTTGATACATCAATATTAAAATCACCCATAATGATTACAGCAGCATTATCATTTAAAAAAGAACAAAGTATGCGGTCCAAATCAGAACAAAACTCTTGGTATAGTGCTGAAGGCGATCGGTAGACCACTCCAATGATAAGATTCTTAGCCATCTGTAAATGCGATTTTTCTATGCATATCCAAACACTTTCACAATTTTCTGTTAAGAAATCAACATGATTCAGCCGTTTATAGCTTATATTTTCATCGATATACAACGCAACACCACCATGGGGAAAATTTGAATTAAGTTTGTTTTTGCGACATTGTGCTTCTAGGTTGTAACCGGTTTTGTTAAAAAGTTGCAATTCCTCGGGACTTAGCCAACTTTCAGATATGCCCAAAAAGGCAAAATGAGAATCGAATAAGTTTGTGAAGTTGAATATAGAATCTACATTTTTTCTCAGGCTTCTGGCATTGAAATGCGCACCCAACAGCACATCTTGCGATGCTATTCTCTGATTGATAACGTCAACAGTCGGATAAGTCGCCTGGATGCCCATTGAGATTATCTAGTTGATACTAGCCAGATCATCATCGCAAGTCACACGAACAATGGGGCTGTCTATTGTCTTTCGCGCCTTTACTTGTCCTTGATCTGTCCATACGAACTTCCACCCTTTTTCCTTTTTCCTTTTGACCGCTTCTGCCAAGAGCCTTTTGTTTTCTGGAGTAAGGTGCTCATTCACAAACACCAGTTTGTTATCGCCTGAGAAGCCCAAGCTCTCAGTGTCAAGTCGCGCTTTCTTCCCTTTTTGATAAAATTCGTTGCGTAGCTTCCGAGACACAAAGCGTACAATCAGGTTCTTTTCGTCTGAGCTGTGTCTCAGGGAAACTCGGTGGCAGACGTCGATATCATCGGAAGTGACAGAGCATCCAACTTTTTTTCCAATTTCTTGTATAATCAGCTCGCAGTTCTCGTTTGTAGTCACAGGTATGCCTTTCAATTCAACATTATTAGCTCTTGAATACTGTTCCAGTGAACTGACGCGGTTTGTCAACTCTCGGTTTTGTTTCTGAAGAAGTTCATTGCTAGCTCTGTGGGATGCGTTCTCGCAAATTACTTCTTCACATTTAGACAAGAGGGATTCAAACTTAGAGTTCATAAAGTTCATGCTTTCTTCTACAGCGTCTACCTTTTCCGGCAACCGCCGGAGTTCCTCTAGTTGAAGAACAATGTGGTTTAATTTTGAGTCTACTGAGGGCATATTTTGAAGCCTAGAAGGTGATTCCACTGCAGTATCTTCTTTCTGTAGCAGCTCGTCTACCACCTTGCACGTACTACCTGAACCGCTTCTCAGCCTAGCAGAATAACAAGTAGGGCATTTCCACTTATTCAACTCTTCTTCACTTTTAGTCTTGAAAGCAGCTTCAGAAATGCCGGAACATTTTCCTAAATGATATAAGTATTCACTCTCACAGCACTTCATCTTGTTACCAACATCAGGCACAGCCTTCTTGCAAGCAATGCACGTTTCACGGGTCATGGTCCCCTCCCTTTCAATCACAATGCACAAAAGCTGGCAGCAGCAGCGGCGAAAAATGATAAGTAGAACACAATAGCAAGAACCAACCTGCAAAGATGCGTTGACACAGTTAGGCCTGCGTCCGGTCCCCACCGCTGCTGCCGCCAAAATGGCTCAAACGAAGTGGGCGAGGCAAGCAAGGGAGTGACACTCTCATAGAGCCAATGGGGACGTTTTTTTTTTAGAAGGCGATGGTGGCGGCACCTGGGAGAGGCGGTAAACGCATCAAAAATCCAATATGGCGGCGCGCGTTTAGGCGGCTGGTTGTGGCCGGCTGCTCGCGCTACAGTGCACTGTACCCGCGCGTTCCTGGTGCTGGCGGCCGCTAGCTCGATCCAAGCTTTGTAAATAGTGGTGATTAACTGATCCCGCGCTGCATCCACGCTTGATTTCCTAAGTACTTACGGAATCTGCTTACTCGCTTATGTATTTCGATGTGTCTGTTGATGTAGCATGGTGTATGGTGGCGAGAGGCGCGACTGCTTAGCAGCTGCGCTCGATCGAGAACGAAAAGCGTAAATGGTTTTTGTACAAAGAACAATTTATTAAAAGAACATCAGCAGTGACAATCGATGTCCAAAAAGGGATTTTAAGTATGAGTGACATTGCAGTATCAGTAACAGGCATCCTAAAAATCAAAATAAAAAAAACGCCATTATGTAAACCTAGCAGACATGAGCGCACAGAGAATATATAGGGGATAAAAAAGGTATCAAGGTACAGTATACATACTAAAATGCTACATGACTGAATATACGTTTGTACGCGACTTTGTAAGAGATTTAGGTAAATAGCAGAGAAGTAAACATCTGACCTGTATTGAAACGCATCAGTCTGTGGCTATGAATAAACACACGCAGAGAAAGGCAGAGAAAATTTTCAACCTTTGACTCGTGTAGAAGAAATACATTGCGTTGGGCTAGGGACAACATAATATTCTGCAGTGCTAGTTCTTAGTATAAAGACTCCAAGAAAAGCTCACTGTGTGACTCGACATGAATGACGCTGCTGCAGTGCGAATGTCGCCGACGTCGCCGTTTTCGCTTGCGCGGCTGACCGTGCGTCGTCTGCTTGTCGTCTGCTGCCGCGTTACCCGCGTCGTCATCTTCGCAACTAATTTCTTTGATGTCTTATTTTTAATACCTATGGCTGGTTATAATTTAGTTCATAAGCATGTTTTTATTATTGATAGTGGTCGAAAAATTTCACTTTTATTAGGCTTAACTGCAGCCCCGTTTACCGCCGATACCAGGATCGCTGCAATCGTTTCGACCGGGGCGCCACCCTCGGCGCGGACGCGCAACTTGCAACATGCCACAGCCCTGAGGCAAGGCTTGTAGCTTCCGAAATTGCAGACGGGTGACGCTGCAGTCAGCTCAGCAGGTAATCCAACAAGAGCCGTCAGCAGAAGCCTCTCCGAAGAATCCTCAGCGAAGTACTGGGCGTTCTTTCAGTTACATGCCTTACTAGTAGAAGTCAAGGAAACAAATAAGATTTGGGATGTATAACAGCGAAACAATGAAATGAAAATTGGTTTTGAGCAAAGGAAATGGCACCGTAACTGTCTCGCGTGCAGCGGTGGACACCCGAACAGCGTGGTAAAGAAAGAATAGAGGAGGGAATGAAAGAAGAAAGGATGAAAGAGGTGCCGTAGCGAAGCGCTTCAGAATAATTTCAACCACACGCGGATCTTTAGCATACACTGGCATCGCACAGCAGACGGTAAATTGGTAAAATTTACCGTGTGCTGTGCGATGCTAGTGTACGCTAAAGACCCCCGTGTGGTGCCTTTTTTTCGCTCCGGCTCCGTGGAAACGAGGCCGTCGCAGTAGCCGCTGAATAGCCGCTCAGTAGCCAAGCGCCCTAACCACTGAGCCATCAGAGGGGGTTAACATAACAGCGGCATGTTTAGATTTACATGATGAAAGGTTTGTGTGCTATCTTGCTTGCATTTATTTGTCCTCTCTGTGTTTCGCGCAGTCGGCAGCTGTCTACGCCGCCAACAAGGAGCGCCAAATTGTAGTCGAGCAAAGTTTACAAAATAAATTATGAAGTTACAGAATGAGCAAAAAAGAGTGGGCTAGCCTCTTTCTCCCAGCAAGAGCACTGGAGAACTTCACGGTTTGTAAAGAGTCCGCTCCATTTAGCGGACAACAACCGAATTTTTTCCATGCATACAGAGCTAATCCTTCAGGTTTTGATCGCCTTCCTCATGCAATTTTGAAGGCTAGCAAGAAATCCTTAAAGACCCATTTGTAAACAGTCTCACGCTCCCTGACGTAACTGAGGAGCGCCATGACCACTATGGTCAACGTGACACCTGTTGTATCCTTTCTTGTTTCAGTTTCGTTTCTTTCAGTGTACATATCGCCATCGTCATTCAATATGATTTCCTATATAAGTGGCTTGACTGTGACGAATAAAGGAGAGTGTTTCTGCATACTGCGCTTGCGTGGTCCCGTGTCATGCGTCTGGTCTGAACCAGACACCACATATTGGCGACGAGGATGAACCGCCTACGGTGCAAGGCGACACGGAGCCCTTGCAGCCACGATCTCATCGGCGGCCAGGAGGAACGCAAGAACGCCGGAGGTGCGCAAGAACGCCGGAGGTGCGCAAGAACGCCGGAGGTGCGCAAGAACGCCGGAGGTGCGCAAGAACGCCGGAGGTGCGCAAGAACGCCGGAGGTGCGCAAGAACGAAGGAGGTGCGCAAGAACGAAGGAGGTGCGCAAGAACGAAGGAGGTGCGCAAGAACGAAGGAGGTGCGCAAGAACGAAGGAGGTGCGCAAGAACGCCGGAGGTGCGCAAGAACGCCGGAGGTGCGCAAGAACGCCGGAGGTGCGCAAGAACGCCGGAGGTGCGCAAGAACGCCGGAGGTGCGCAAGAACGCCGGAGGTGCGCAAGAACGCCGGAGGTGCGCAAGAACGCCGGAGGTGCGCAAGAACGCCGGAGGTGCGCAAGAACGCCGGAGGTGCGCAAGAACGCCGGAGGTGCGCAAGAACGCCGGAGGTGCGCAAGAACGCCGGAGGTGCGCAAGAACGCCGGAGGTGCGCAAGAACGCCGGAGGTGCGCAAGAACGCCGGAGGTGCGCAGGAACGCCGGAGGTGCGCAGGAACGCCGGAGGAGCGCAAGAACGCAGATAAGTGAAATTTGCTCACACCACATATTGCGAGGATCAGTATCGGAGCCATGTCACTCGGGTGTTTCCCAGCACCACCCCCTTTCTTGCCTGCACCCGGTGACCCGGCTGTGCCTTGGCAGCAGTGGAAACGCGTATTCCTGAATTTCCTGGAGGCCATTGGCGGCGATGAACTGAAGCCGAAGCGTTGCAAGCCAATTCTGCTAAACTCGCTCGGGGTTGAAGGCCAGCGAATATTCTACAGCATCCTTGCACAAGGAGCAGACGTGACTGCGGACGCCAATGCCGAGGACAACGGGGACAAGGAGGAAAAGGTGGACCAGTTCAAGGACGCGCTTGCTGCACTGGATACGCAATTCGCGAGCGCTACGAATGATTTGGTGGAGCGGCGCCGGTTTCGCCAAAGACAACTGCCTGGTGAGACATTGCAAGCATTTACAAACAGTCTTCGGGACCTTGCGTCTACTTGCAATTTTGGCAGTGCTACCGATAGCATGATTCGAGGCCAATTATTGGAAGGCACTTCGTCACGAACAACACGTGAACGCATGCTTTATGAAGGGTCTTCGCTTACATTGCAGCGTGCTGTTGACATCGGGAAGCAAATTGAGCAAACACAACAAGAGCTCGGGGAATTCGCGCATAGCACTGTGAAAAAGATTCAAGATGTGCGAAAAAGGTCAGACTCTGAGCAAGGAAGTTGCTACAGGCGCGGCTCGTCATCGCATATGGCTAACTCGACTGCATGTCCGGCGAGGAACAAGCGTTGCCACTCTTGTGGAAAAATTGGTCACTTTTCAAGCATGTGCAAATCGAAGAAAAAGAAATATGCCGTTCGAAAGCCCGAGAAGGCCAACGCCATCACGGTACTTCAAATCGGTGACCGTAATGCGTCGGCGAAAGATATTCGAGCTAACATTTCTATCCGGAAGATAAGATTGTCGTTGATTGTCGACACAGGCGCTACGGTTTCTTTGCTCAGTGAAGAGCACTACCACAAATATCTAGCCGACACGTACTCATTACGACCGCCGACTGCCAATTTGTGCAACTATTCCGGAGAACAAATCAAGTTAAGTGGTTGCTTTCTTGCTGACGTATCTTACAAGGGAAACAGAGCCAGTGTGCTTTTTCATGTCACAACCAAGGGCACTTCGCTGCTGGGGCTTGATGCCGTTCGGAGCCTGGTAATCACTATCAACGGCTCAACCTTGAATTGCTGCCAGGTGACATGCCCTGATTCACTGCCTTCAGAATTTACGCACCAGTTTGCGCACTTGTTCACGGAACAGTTAGGGCATGTGAAAGGCTTTGTTCACCATGTTAACTGTCGTTCATCTGTGAAACCAGTCGTTGCGAAACTCCGACGCCTGCCGCTCACGCTACGGCAACAGGTATCGGTAGAGATACAACGCCTGCTGGCCGAAGGTATAATTGAACCTGTCGACGCATCGGAGTGGATTTCACCGATCGTCGTCGTGAGGAAGAAGGACGGTTCAATTAGGTTGTGTGTGGACCTACGTGAAGTGAACAAGGCAGTAATTGCCGATGCCTTTCCTCTTCCGCATACAGAGGAATTACTTCATGAACTAGCTGGAGGAACGTGCTTCTCAAAGCTCGACTTAGCGTCGGCATACCACCAGCTAGAACTGACTCCGGAAAGTCGGGGACTAACCACCTTTATCACACACGAAGGATTGTTTCGTTTTAAGAGAGTGTGTTTTGGCCTTGCATCTGCCCCTTCAGTCTTTCAGAGAATGATGCAGCATATTTTGAAAGATTGTAAAGGCGTACTTTGTTACATTGATGATGTGATTGTGTGGGGCAAGACACGTGAGGAGCACCACAAGAATCTACACCAGGTGCTAAAACGCATTGGTGATTCAGGTTTGAAGCTCAACCAGCAATGCACATTTGCTGTTTCAGAACTATCCTTTTTAGGGCATACGGTGAGCTCAAAAGGGCTCACACCATTGCAGTCTAAGGTTGACGCTATTGTCAAAGTGCCTGCTCCTCACGATGTTGCCACTTTGAGGTCATTTCTGGGTCTCGCTGGTTACTATGCTCGGTTTGTGCCGCGATTTGCTGATCTCGTCGAGCCGCTTAGAAGGCTCCTGCGGTCTGGTCAACAGTTCACGTGGGATGATGAGGCTGAGCGTAGCTTCCAGCTTGTTAAGACAGCTTTGTCTTCAAGCCCAGTCATACAAATGTTTAACCCAGACCTTGATGTAATTGTTACGACAGATGCTTCTGATAAGGGTCTGGGAGCCGTTCTTCAGCAACGCGATGGTGACAGCGTACGCACGGTGGCCTTCGCATCACGTGCCCTGACTCCTGCTGAGCGGAAGTACTCCGCTGGGGAACGGGAGGCCCTTGCTTGTCTCTTCGCGTGCGAGCGCTGGCACGTCTACTTGTGGGGTAGAAAATTTTTGTTACGTACGGACCACCAGGCACTGGTGACGTTACTTTCAGCTGCCGGTACAGGACGCCGACCTTTGCGTATATCCAGATGGTCAGCTCGACTTTTGTACTATAACTTCGACGTAGAGTACCAAAAGGGATCGCAAAATGTCGTGCCCGATGCGCTTTCACGCCTACCTCTTGACTGTGATTCGCAGCAGACGATGCAGGAAGAAATTGTGTCCGTTGTATCAGAGTGCCTAACAAAGGAACGGCTGCAGGTGGCCACTGCTGCAGACAGCACACTGCAACAGGTTGTTGTGCACGTGGTACACGGTTGGGCGCCTAGAAAAGCTTTGCCAGCAGAAGTAATGCCGTACTTTAACGTGCGGGAAGAGCTTTCTTTCGTTGATGGCCTTTTGATGCGCGGTGAGCAGGTAGTTGTTCCGAGTGAATTAACCTCGCTCCTGGTTGGTTTTGCGCACGAAGGTCACCCAGGAATTGTGAGGACGAAGCAGGGACTACGTGATCTTTACTGGTGGCCCCGTTTGAATAAACAGGTAGAAGAAGCAATTCATTTTTGTCATATCTGCCAGGCCGCGGACAAGTCCGCTAAACCGTCGTTTGCACCGCTGCAGCCGGTGACGTTTACAGCGCTACCATGGCAGAAGTTAGCAATGGATATAGTGGGACCGATTGACTGGGCCCCTTCAAACTGTAGGTACATGATATCGCTGATCGATTATCATGCCAAGTGGCCTGAGGTTGCCTTTTCATCTACAGTAACGTCACAGAGTGTGGTCGATTTTTTGCAGACTGTGTTCAGCCGAGAAGGCTATCCGGAAGAAATTGTCACAGATAATGGGCCTCAGTTTAGATCGCAAATGTTTGAAACATTCTTGAGAGAGAGGGGTATTGCGCATCGTTGTTCTTCTCTGTACTATCCACAGGGAAACGGCGCGATTGAACGTTTTAATCGCGTGCTGAAAGATTTCATGCAGGTTGCCCGATTGGAACAACGGCCCCTCCAGGCTGCTGTGGTTGACTATCTCGGCATATATAGGTCCACGCCGCATGCGACAACGGGTGTGTCGCCAGCTAAGTTGCTCCACGGGCGTCAGCCAAGGACAAGACTCAATACAGTGGGTTTGCAGACAAGACAGGGTGTCCATGCCGGTTCGAATGTTCCTGCTAGGGTTAAGGCGAAGCAGATGTATGCAAAACAGTATACGGACAGGAGGCGAGGTGCGAAAAGACCAGCCTTTAGAGTAGGGGACTTCGTTCGTGTACGCAAGCCAGCAGGCGGTGGGAAAGCGTCGGTAAATTACATCGGACCTTTCAAGATTGTCGGCAGAATAGGCAAAAATAGCTTTTTGATGAGCGACGGTCGTTGCTGGAACGCGTCTAAACTAGTTCGGGTTCCCTGCAATCAATCGCAGACAATAGAACAATGGGCATGGGAATTGCCTCATCACTACTCGGGTACCGCTGGGCCTGAAAGCCGCGCAGGCGCTGAACAGGGTGAATTGTTGCGATTGCCGGAAACAAGGGCTGAAGTTACTGAAGAAGTGGTTGCTCCTTTAGAAGATTCGGTGGAGCAACCTTTGCGTCGAAGCACTAGGGTACGCCGACTTGTAGAAAGATTTGGGTTTTCTTTACCTGAACAATAAGTGTTTAGTTCGTGTTATTTTGGTTGTCGTAAATTACTATGTTGTATTTTCAAGCGGGAGGCGATGTTGTATCCTTTCTTGTTTCAGTTTCGTTTCTTTCAGTGTACATATCGCCATCGTCATTCAATATGATTTCCTATATAAGTGGCTTGACTGTGACGAATAAAGGAGAGTGTTTCTGCATACTGCGCTTGCGTGGTCCCGTGTCATGCGTCTGGTCTGAACCAGACCAGGAAGACCATCCCTGAATGCAAGAAAAAAACACAATCAGCGATTTCTGAAGCGTCGAAAATCCTTGTGTATTCGATCACTCCCCTATGTAACAGTTTATATATTGGCTGCACGGGGCAGTGCCTGAGTGTTAGGCTCAGGCACTGCCCTAAAAATACAGGTTACCGTAGCCTTAGTATCCATTGTTGTGATTTCAAGTGGAGCCTGCACTTCTAAGTGTGCCCAGTTGTTGAAGCAAAGGTGACCTGTGCCGAGAAATAATTGGGGTAGCAGAGATCAAGGAATAGGATTATTGCGCTGTAAGTGCACCGTGGATATCTTTATCGGGAAAGAATTTTATATCTTGAACTCTATATGTTAGCCATTGCTGTCTTGTGGGGTTCCTGGTGCACGAGTGTGATTTTTGCAGTGGTTGTAATTCATTTTGTAGTTGCCTTACGCGTATTTATATGCACATTGCGCCAAAAAATAACAGTTCTTAGTTCAGCGTTGTGTTGTGTCCGTTTCTACTCTTGCCCCTGCTCTCTTCTCTGGCCGTGTGCTCTTGTGTTCCTTCACGTCCATCATGCAAAACCAACTCGCCCAACAGCTCGTGCTTTGAAGCTTCGTTTGTGACGATGCTAGCGATTTCACATAAAAGCTGTGGTATGCTGCACCTCCATTCAGAAAAAAGTTCCGCTCCGATGCGGGGCTCTCAACCCATTCGTTCCAGCGAATGGGCTTTGCTCGACGTTGTAATTACCGCACAGCTTGAAAAGTGCGGTTTCACACTGGCTCGCAAAGCGACCGTGTGCAGTTGTCGTCTATTCGACTAAACCCGAATGAAAAAAATGTCCGCTTGCGTCGGTCGAGTGTAATGTATGCGAATACTTCAACTCGGCGCTTGGCCCTGATTGATGCTCGTTGTACATTTGGCCGTGACAATAAAATCCTAAGGCAAAAAGTTCAGTTAGAGCATGAATTGCAACTCGGCGCCCAAGCGCCCCTCCGGCACGTCGGGTTCTCGGTATCGGTGTGAACAAACTCGGTGAACAAACTCGCCCCCGAACCACAAACGTTGCTCCTTCCTGAACGCGTTCAAAGGATTTGTCAGGTCGCAAAACAGGGATTTGCTGCGGAATTAATTCTGGCAAACGGTTTTGAGACGAACAAAGCACAGAACCACAATGCTGGGAGGCGGGTCTTAGGATTCCATTAAGATCGCTCAGAGCAGCCTTAGTTGGATTCTTAAGCCTCCACTTTCTGACTTGTTTCAGTCTGGTTCCTATTGCGGAAAAGACTTATTTCTAGGGAATGCTCAGGCCGCACTAAAATTCAGTATTCATACCCTCTCCTGTTGGATCTGTGCTTAGTAGATATCAGTGACATGAAATTTTGTGCACGTAGTTCTTCATAATTTCACAGATGCATATACACGTCATTATAATTCTATCGATGAAAGTTTCCTTGTGGAATAAAGCGTTCTTTCAGTTACATGCCTTACTAGTAGAAGTCAAGGAAACAAATAAGATTTGGGATGTATAACAGCGAAACAATGAAATGAAAATTGGTTTTGAGCAAAGGAAATGGCACCGTAACTGTCTCGCGTGCAGCGGTGGACACCCGAACAGCGTGGTAAAGAAAGAATAGAGGAGGGAATGAAAGAAGAAAGGATGAAAGAGGTGCCGTAGCGAAGCGCTTCAGAATAATTTCAACCACACGCGGATCTTTAGCATACACTGGCATCGCACAGCAGACGGTAAATTGGTAAAATTTACCGTGTGCTGTGCGATGCTAGTGTACGCTAAAGACCCCCGTGTGGTGCCTTTTTTTCGCTCCGGCTCCGTGGAAACGAGGCCGTCGCAGTAGCCGCTGAATAGCCGCTCAGTAGCCAAGCGCCCTAACCACTGAGCCATCAGAGGGGGTTAACATAACAGCGGCATGTTTAGATTTACATGATGAAAGGTTTGTGTGCTATCTTGCTTGCATTTATTTGTCCTCTCTGTGTTTCGCGCAGTCGGCAGCTGTCTACGCCGCCAACAAGGAGCGCCAAATTGTAGTCGAGCAAAGTTTACAAAATAAATTATGAAGTTACAGAATGAACAAAAAAGAGTGGGCTAGCCTCTTTCTCCCAGCAAGAGCACTGGAGAACTTCACGGTTTGTAAAGAGTCCGCTCCATTTAGCGGACAACAACCGAATTTTTTCCATGCATACAGAGCTAATCCTTCAGGTTTTGATCGCCTTCCTCATGCATTTTTGAAGGCTAGCAAGAAATCCTTAAAGACCCATTTGTAAACAGTCTCACGCTCACTGACGTAACTGAGGAGCGCCATGACCACTATGGTCAATGTGACACCGTCGTGTAGCGTAAACTGCTAAAAAAACTGCATTACCTATTAACCGGGATGCAGGAAGACAAAGTTACAAATCACAATATAATTACTGTCTACGGAGGAGTGTGACTTCAATATCCGTGTGCAAGGAACAGTAGTTTCCTCCACGACAAAGTCACTCTGTTCCGTCCAATGTTGACATTCAGCCTTGCGTCGGAAGTGAGCACGGCGATTGACTATAGTCAAACCCATTACAGCCCCTCCTGCACGCCCTTTTTTACATCAAGCGCACTTTTCTTTGCCCGAGAGCCTGTGGCTAAAATTTCCCCAGTAGGACGTCTGAAAGTGAAAAGTTTTCTGTGCTCCATTGCTTGCATATTTCTGATAAACGCCCACTGCTAACACAATATCCGATCCGCATATGTCTCTTGTAGAATTCGTAATGCAAGCGACATCGGGCTGTGTAACGCTGGCCTTGATAAGAGAGGTTTAAGGTATGTCATTCGAGTTATGTCATTAAGGTATGTCATTAAGGTATGTCATTCGAGTGTAAATAAATGTTTTGCTCTTCTCTGAGTAGAATCCATGAAGCCGCGGTACATAGAATGAGTGTTTTGATTTAATTATGGCATTCTATGCTAGTTTGTTTCTTAAGAGCGGATATCTTATTGCGAGCATGCGTATGTGCAGTTTTTGCAGGTCATCAGCGTGGAAAACGCCATGATTTCTGTAGTACCCCTAATACTCAGTGGAGTACTAAGCCAAGCAGAAGATTCTCTCAACGAGAGTGGGTTGATGATACAACTGAGCATCGAACCTATTCTTAACGCAGCTCTAGGCGCAAAAAAAGGTCGGAAATTTCTCTAGAGCTGAACCTGCTCTGGCGCCGTTCTTATTTCTTGAACAGGTCATTTATTTTTTCGTATCGACAGTGTATTACTGCAATTTGCGTTCTAATATACCTTGCAATTGTTTCATCATTTGCGACTAATGGGAATCCATTCAGGCGTACTATGAACTTGAAATGGAACATACGAAGTAAAATGTCTGCAAGTTCCCACAAGCATCAAAGTCTTTGCGTTATGACTACTACGTCAGCAATACCACTCTGATTAAAGTGCTATGCGAAGTTTACATGTAGAGCGAAGTTTACATCAGGCATAGAGGAGAAGGTGGAGTCAGGCGCGATTGCTACTAAAGGCCTGGCATATTTAAAAACCTCTGAACAAAGTAAACAGTGCCCGAGGCCATCTCACACCTGTGCATGAGCAGGGACACCACAGCGCAGCTAGCAGAAGCTTAAAAGAACATCGTGCTGTAGCCACGGCCGCACGCTCCTCGGAAACTCGCTGCCATTGGACTCAAGTCGACACCATATCCCTACTGGTCTTGAGGAAAACAGCGCAGCAACAGGGACATGAGAAAAGACGGTACCGGCACTGACTCGACACTGAAGGCTTATTGAAAAGGAACATATAAAATATACTCTCCTAACAACCAAGAACACACATTACAATAAATAAACAACACTGATAAAATGTCCACTTAAGCCATGGTGGTCAAGAGGCAATAGTTCAAAGTCATGAACGACGCATGCGTCGCGCTTTTTGTGAATATGACAAGCTTCGCTGATTTCTCTAGTTAGTTTGTCTTTGTGATTATACAAGACCTTAGAATCGGTAAAAACTTGAGTACATGGTTCGGTAGTGGGCCTTTAGGTGTTACCACGGCAATATTTGTAGTGCAGGGATAGGTTTGAGGAAAGGGCGCCTTCCAATGAGGTGGTGTGCTCACGTAAGCGGGTATTCAGGCTCCTTCCCGTCTACCCTTTATAGTTCCTTTCGTACGTTAAGGAAACTCTATACACCACACCCTTAGCACAAGGGACGAATTTTCAGTCATGATTCACTTGACCAGCTTTTTTGTTGTTCCTCTTTTTTTCTTTTTTTTTCTTTGGTTTTCCGAGTAACCCTGAAATCTGGCCCAGCTTATTAGGTCCTGAAAAAAGTACGTCTACCTCATACCTGCAGCCTACCTGCTTTAAACAGTGAGAGAACTGGTGAATATAGGGTATGACAGCAATTTTTTTCTCCTGACTTGTAGCCTCTGGCATCTCGTGCCTTCAATATGACTGGATCGTTTTAAGTGATTAATTTTTTGGAAGTGTTATAACATCATCCAACAAGACTGCTGATCTCAGCCTTGGACCCTGCTGATTAAAACTGTGACTGACACCACGCACACATGACTTTTATTCGCAGAACCTAAACAAGAAACAGCTGTACTAAAATGGACTATTTTGGAATGGACAGCACGTTAAATGAGCAAGGGCTTCATTTACCTCTGAAAGATCACCAAACATGATCTGGCTCTAAAACCATACTTATGTCAAAGAATTCTAGCTCATTCCTTTGCGGTGTTTCAAAGGACAATTTTAAGCCTCCTGTCCTGCGTGTCCTAGTTATCTGTCACTGAATGTAGCTTCTTTCTTGCCTTGAAGTCAGCGCCAGCAGTGCTAACCAAAACTTGTCTCTCGCGCTCTCAACTTCGCTTAGAGAATGGTACTATCTTGAAAGGTTAAAAATGGACCCTGCGATGTGTGCGTCGTAGTAAAACTGTACGAAATTATCGTCCCAATTCGAAGATGTAAGCATTTGTTCAATCATTGGGCACTGTGGCCTTTGTCTCGCTTTTAAATGGATGACTTTCATCTGGTCAAAGGCCGTGATTGATATATTCACCCTCTGATTCGTGCTGCTGTTCTGCTTCGTGAACCACTGTTTAAAGCGTTGGCCTGGAGCAACCCACCGCTGTAGCCCTGGAAAACTCCATGCGCACCTGCATGAGCAGCTGCTCTCAATGGAGCATAACCACAGACGACACTCGGCAAGCTGCGTTTCCCTTGACTATACTGCGGGAAACTCGAATGACATACCTTAAACCTCTCTTATCAAGGCCAGCGTTACACAGCCCTATGTCGCTGGCATTACGAATTCTACAAAAGACATATGCGGATCGGATATTGTGTTAGCAGTGGGCGTTTATGAGAAATATGCAATCAATGGTGCACAGAATACTTTTCACTTTCAGACGTCCTACTGGGGAAATTTTAGCCACAGGCCCTCGGGGAAAGAAAAGTGCGCTTGATGTAAAAAAGGGCCTGCAGGAGGGGTTGTAATGCGTTTGACTATGTCAATCCCTGTACTCGCTTCCGGCGCACGGTTGCATGTCAAAATTGGACGGAACAGAGTGACGTTTTCATGGAGCAAACTACTGTTCCTTGCACACGGATATTGAAGTCACACTGCTCCGAAGACAGTAATTATATTGTGATTTGTAACTTTGCCTTCCTGCATCCCGGTTAATAGGTAATGCAGTTGTTTTAGCAGTTTACGCTATCCGACGGTGTCACATGGACCATAGTGGTCTTGGCGCACCTCATTTACGTCAGTCCGTGTTACATTGTTTACAAATGGGTCTTTAAAGTTTTCTTTCTAGTCTTTAAAAATGCATGTGGTAGGCGATCAAAACCGTAAGCTTTTGCTCTGTATACATGTAAAAAATTTGGTTGTAGTCAGCTGAATGGAGCGGATTCTTTACAAACCGTGAAGTCTCCAGTGCTCTTGCTGAGAAAAAGAGGCTACCCCACTCTTTTTTGTTCATTCTGTAACTTCATAATTTATTTTGTAAACTTTGCTCGACTACAATTTGGCGCTCCTTGTTGACGGCGTAGACAGCTGCCGAATGCGCGAAACACAGAGAGGACAAATAAATCCAATCAAGATAGTACACAAACCGTTCATCATGTAAATCTAAACATGCCGCTGTTATGTTAACCCCCTTTGGTGGCTCAATGGTTAGGGCGCTTGGCTACTGAGCGGCTATTCAGCGGCTACTGCGACGGCCTCGTTTCCACGGAGCAGAAGCGAAAAAAAGGCACCACACGGGGATCTTTAGCGTACACTAGCATCGCACAGCACACGGTAAATTGGTAAATTTACCGTGTGCTGTGCGATGCCAGTGTATGCTAAAGATCCCCGTGTGGCTGAAATTATTCTGAATTGCTTCGCTACGGCACCTCTTTCATCCTTTCTTCTTTCATTCCCTCCTCTATTCCTTCTTTACCACGGTGTTCGGGTGTCCACCGCGGCACGCGAGACAGTTACGGTGCCATTTTTGCCTTCCGCTCAAAACCAATTTTCATTTCATTATTTCGCTGTTATGCATCCCAAATCTTATTTGTTTCCCTGACTTCTTCTAGTAAGACAAGTAACTGAAAGAACGCTTTATTCCACAAGGAAACTTTCATCCATAGAATTGTAATGACGTGTATATGCATCTGTGAAATTATGAAGAACTACGTGCACAAAATTTCATGTCACTGATATTTACTAAGCACAGATCCAACAGGAGAGGGTATGAATACTGAATTTTAGTGGGGCCTGAGCATTTACTAGAAATCAGTCTTTTCCACAATAAGAACCAGACTGAAACAAGTCAGAAAGTGAAGGCTTAAGATTCCAACTAAGGCTGCTCTGAGCGATCTTACTGGAATCCTAAGACCGCGCCACCCAGCATTGTGGTTCTGTGCTTTGTTCGTCTCAAAACGGTCTCCCAGAATTAATTCCGCTGCAAACTTCTGTTTTGCGTCATGACAAATCCTCTGAACGCGTTCAGGAAGGAGGAGCTGCAGCAACGTTTGTGGTTCGGGGGCGAGTTTGTTCACCGAGTTTGTTCACACCGATACCGAGCACCCGATGTGCCGGAGGGGAGCGTGGGCGCCGAGTTGCATTCATGCTCTAGCTGAACTTTTTTTAGTTAGACTTTTTTTATTATCCCGATTGAATGTACAACGAGGCCTTATGAGTCTACATCAATCAGGGACGAGCGCCGAGTAGAGGTGTTCGCATACATTACACTCGACCGATGCAAGCGGACATTTTTTCAGTCGGGTTTAGTCGAATAGACGACAACTGCACAAGGTCGCCTTGCGAGCCAATGTGAAACCGCACGTTTCAAGCTGTGCGGTAATTACAACGTCGAGCGAAGCTCATCTGCTGGAACGAATGGGTTGAAAGCCCCGCATCGGAGCGGAACTTTTTTCTGAATGCAGATGCAGCATACCACCGCTTTTCTGTGAAATCGCTAGCATCGTCACAAACGAAGCTTGAAAGCACGAGCTGTTGGGCGAGTTGGTTTTGCATGATGGACGTGAAGGAACGCAAGGGCACACGGCCAGAGAAGAGAGCAGGGGCAAGAGTAGAAAGGGACACAACACAACCATGAACTAAGAATTGTAATTTTTTGGCGCGATGTGCATATAAATACAGCTAAGGCAACTACAAAAATGAATTATAGCCACCTCAAAGATCCCACTCATACACCAGGAACACCACAAGACAGCAATGGCTAAGATATAGAGTTCAAGATATAAAATTCTTTTCCGATTAAGATATCCATGGCGGACTTACAGCGCAATAATCCTGATTCTTGCCCTCTGAGACCCCAATTATTTCTCGGTACAGGTCACCTTTGCTTCAACAAATGGGCACACTTAAAACTGCAGGGTCCACTTGCAATAACAACAGTTGATACCAAGGCTATGATAATCTGCATTTTCGGGGCAGTGCCTGAGCCTAACACTCAGGCACTGCCCCGTGCAGCCAATATATGAACTGTTACATAGGAGAGAGATCGAATACAGAAGGTTTTTTTGACACTTCAGAAATTGGTGATCGCGTTTTTTCTAGCATTCAGGGATTGTCTTCCTTGAGTTTTTCTCTCGGACACACAATCCAGCTCTCTTCTTCATTCTGCGGAGCCGGGATGTGGTGGAAAACGTTTATTTGCTCCATTTTACAATATTTTTTTTGCGCCTTCAGATTCTTCCTACTATTCTTCCTGTCAAAATTAGGCTGTTGCTGTATAACTCCTTAATTCTATCTCTCTTATAATACTGCATTATCGTTTGGGGTACCACTGGTATCACGAACATGACCAAGTTACATCTTCTCCAAAAAAGAGCTGTGAGATGCGTTGCTGGTGTTCCGTATTGTTTCCCTACGAGTGACCTCTTTTTAAAATATGAAATCCTGCCAGTCTTAGCTTTACACGAACACAGACTTTTAATGAGTTTCAAAAGTGCTTCGCGGAGCAATGAAAATTATGTTGGTAATTTGGCAGAACTTGCAAAAAACACCCATATTCCGCAAACCAGATATAAAGAAATGTGGCTAGTTCCTACACCTAGAGCATATTACTCACAACAATCTATCTCGTATACGCTGCCAGTGCTATTAAATAACTTAAACAAAGAAATGTTTGACCCTTTCCAGCATTCAAATACCGTTATTAAGAAATTTTTTCTGGACAAGTTTGTGTCATGACGCTGCATGTATTTTTATGTTGGTACTTTTTGCTTTTTTTTTCAAGGTGTGTTATTTTCTTTTGTGCTATAATGTACAGCGCAGAATTTATTGCCGCTTGTCTGTTGCAATGCCAGCGTGGAAAAAGGGGGCAGGACCTCTGTCAAGCTTTCGAGCTTTTAGTCCTGTCTCCTTCTCTAATATAGAGAAAATAAAAGGCTGATTAATTGATTGAGTCTTCCATCTTATCATCAGGGTCGGTTCCCCTAGTCCAGGGCTCCAGGGGTTTTCCGCCGGGAAAAGAGCGTCCACTCCGAACCCGCCCAATAAATGCTAGTCGTTAGTTGTGTTGTGTTTGTTTCGACTTTTCTCTCTGCTCTCTTCTTTGGCTGTGTGACGTTGCGCTGTTTCGCGGCTATCGTCACAAATGGCTAAAGCGTTCCGGGTGTATACAACGAGCTGCAGCAATCGCTGATACCACAGATATTTTATCACGTACGAACGGTGTTTCGCGGCTATCGTCACAAATGGCTAAAGCGTTCCGGGTGTATACAATGAGCTGCAGCAATCGCTGATACCACAGATATTTTACCACGTACGAACGGTGTTTCGCGGCTATCGTCACAAATGGCTAAAGCGTCGCGGGTGTATACAATGAGCTGCAACGATCGCTGATACCACAGATATTTTACCACGTACGAACGGTTCGGTAAAATTTGCCGGACGGTGGGGCAGGCTGAGTGCGGCCGACCCGGTAGGCGAGATGCTTGCAAACACTGTCGAGTCAAAAAAATTACCGACGGATTACGTTACTTCCTAATGCGAGATTTGAGCGCACCGCATCAGCTGTTCCAGCTTTTCGATAGATTGAGGCAGAGAATTCGAGCAAAACATGCATGTAGAATTAAAGACAGCTTGTTATTTTTCACACATATTCCTTTTTCAAAAAACACTCCACTAACAGTTTTTGATTGTTATGAAGGAAGCTTTGTGTATGGAGAAATAGATATATGCTCGACTTGCTGCACCAAAGCCTGGTTCTCAAAGGCGAGGTCCGCACAAATATTTCGCGAGGTTGTCACTTGGGAGCCGTTACGAGCGAGAGGAATGATATGTTGTCCCGCATAAGTGGTAAGAAATTCCAGCTTGTCTTTATATCTACATTGAAGTCCCACCCACCGTGCCACCCTGCCAAGTGGCAGCGTTTCTAGAACAACGTTGTCAATGCCAAAGCATACAACGCACATCTGCCACTACCATCACGTAGCTTAAAGCACGATTGAGGTGTCCACTGTTCCAAGAGGGCAGTTATGTGTCTTCCGTCTGGTTCAGGTGTCTATCGAGATGTGTGGACAGATGCTGCGCATTTGCTTTCAGCAAAAACCAGTTTACAAATTTTACCCTCTTCTTTCCAAGCCCCCGCTCTATAAGTTTCGAAGCTGTGGGAGCCAGATACTGCGCATTTCCTTTCCTCAAGAACCAATTTACAAATTTTACCCTCTGCTTGCCAAGCCCTGCTCAGTTGGTTTCGCAGCTGTGGGAGACAGATACTGCACATTACCTTTCCTTAAATTTGTTCACTGAAGCTTGAACGGCGGCTCGTTGTTGTTGTTGGCACTGAAAGAAGGATGAAAAGGAAAGTGAATGGGCCTGCCGACTGGCTCCAGCTGATACACCACCGCTGCCACGTGCAGATAGCGGAGAGTTAAAATATAAGAGGAAAAAGTGAAATAAGGGACTTGCGCAGCAACAACCTCGTCCGCCGAAGCGAACACGCTGGCTGAAAAACAGATACCCCCGCCATCGTAGCTCGGGCGGTCAACGCCCTTTTTATAAAGGCCCGCTCCACATGCGTCTGTTCTTCGCGCCAAGGCAGGCGTGCATATACACACAGTGTCGGCTGTGCAGTCTCGTTCTCCTTCTCGCGCTGGGCGCCCGCCCCCTTTGGACAAAGGCCGGGTGTGGCTTCGAGGAGCATCTGGAACTTTCTGTCGTGGCGCCGCTGCCGTCGCACGAGTGAATAGCTGGAGGGTATCTGTTAGTACACGCAAGGCTACGCCCTATCCGTCAGCATCGCGTAGAAACGACTCGGACAGCCTAGAACAATCGACGGCAATCCTCCGGGCACACTTGTCCACCCATGATGTGCTTCTGGAACTCAAACGCGAAGTCATTGATCCCGCACGCAGAAACAGCAACCGAGCGCTTCTAACCTTCAACCTCAAGGGAGCTTCTGATAACGTATAGCACTCCATGATCCTCAACTAACTCCACAGCACGAACAGTGGCCAGCGAGTACGTTTACCCATACATCTGCGAGTTCCTTACGGACAGAAACGTCAACATCAGCACCGGCACAAAACAAACAACGCAAGTGAAGATGGGCACGAGAGGCACTCCGCAAGGGGCAGTATTATCCCTACTTCTCTTCAACATTGCACTCCTAAATCTCCCACCCCTTCTCAATCAGGTACATGGCATACGCCACGCCCTGTACGCTGCTGATATAACCATCTGGACAACCACGGGAAGTATGGGAATGATTGAAGAACAACTACAAACAGCGGCAACAAGAGTTCAAATTTATGCACGGGCGTGTGTACTAACCTGCTCTCCCGAAAAATCTGAACTCATAGTGTTCCGTGAACGCAATAATCAGGACATCATCAATATCCGCTTTGACAACTCGCCCATCAAGGAAGTTCAGACCCTCAAGATACTAGGTGTGTGCATAAATAACAACGGCAACAACCTCCTCACCCTCCAGAAACTACAGCTTGTGAGCGAGCAAGTCGCCAGGAGGATCGTCAGGATAACAACTCAAAAATAAGGGATGCAAGAAGATAGTCTGCGACTGGTGCAGGCTTTCGTCGTAAGCCGCGTCGTCTACGCAGCACCCTACCTCCGCCTCAAGAAGCGTGACATCAGGAACCTAGACGCCATAATCAGAACAGCTTAAAAGAAGTCCCTGGGCCTCCCTCTTGCGACATCGACGGAGCGGCTCTTACGACTGGGAGTGCACAACACGATAGACGACTTAATAGAGGCACACCTCACGGCGCAGGTGGTTCCGCTTTCCACTAGTCGGACTGGCTGACAAGTCCTCACTGATTTAAACATCAATTGTCGCCGACAGCTAGACGCTAAAAACGACATTCCAGCCTCATGAAGATGACCATTCAAGGCAGCGCCACTACCTAGGAATATGCATCCTAATTTTAAGCAGTCAAGACGACAAGCACGACCCGAAGCTATGAAAAGGCACTACGGGGGGAGCGAGGGCATGTTTTACGTCGATGCTGCGGGTCCCGAGCAGGGAATGACGGCCGTCGCGGTAGTGCACGAAAATAAAGCAATGGACGGAATAGTACTGGCTAGCCAGGACATACTGGCTGCGGAAGAAGTGGCGATTGCTTTAGCTGCAACAAAAACTAGCTCGGAATACATTCTTACAGATTCACAGACAGCGTATCGCAATTACCTCAGGGTCAGGATCGCACCACTAGCAGCTAAAATCATGCAAGATAGCTAAACCCGTGGCTGCCAAACCACACACTAAGACCTAATACGGGTACCATGTCAGCAGGGCATCCCAAGGAACGAGAGCCCACATGCCTCAGCCCGACCGTTCCTCCCCCGGACTCCCACTACGGATGCCGTGGAAACTCCTAGCGCATAACTAACTTATAACGACGTACTTCAGCACGTAAGATTATCCCGTCGGGTCTACCCACCGCCAGCTCAGACACTGGACAAAGGGGAGGAACTGCACCCCCGAAAGCTACAGACCAACGCTTACAACACCCCACGAAGGCTATACGCAATTTACCCGGAATCATTTGACTCACACTGCAAATTTTGCGGGGAGAAGGCGGACCTGCACCATATGGTATGGGCCAGCCAATGAAATCAGGCGGTCACTGTCAATAACCAGCCAACGCAGGAGGGGTGGGAGGCAGCTCCGACCAGCTCGGACGAAACGAGTCAAAAGCGACTCATCGAAAGAGCCCGGACAGCAGCCTACGCCAATGGGGTTCCGGACTGAGAGCTCCACTCGCCGCTAAAACCTCCTAAACAATTTCATTAAAATATTTTCGCCACCACCCCCGCGCGCCGCGTCGGCTAGCGGTGGGAAAAGGGGCAACCACACACACAAGACTAGTCGCTCTCCGGAAGTTCCTTCTCTCCCGTTTTACGACGTGCGCCGGCGAGAGCCGTCCGCGCGGCGCTATTCTTTTTTATTTCTTGCTAAGGAGGGGATGAGGTCGCGCTTTTACCCTCTCCTGGTTACAACAGACAACGAAAACAGTGACAGCGACGCTGCGAAATGCAGAAACGGGCGCCTAAAAGCTGCGCTCTAAATGTTGGCCGCTGCAATGCATTGCAGCGGTGGCGTAGAGGTAGAGCATCCGCCTCACGTGCAAGAGGGTCGGGGTTCGAATCCCGGTGCTACGCAATTCTCCACCGGATTAAAAAAAACACTCCGCGTGTCGATGGAATTGCATAACCAGGCTTGGAGTGCGGCCTGATTTCGGTGACCAGAACCGACAACGCACCTCCTCACCAGTACAGGATTTGGCCATCCTGGTGTAGTACTTGGCCACAACCTTCTATGAACAAACCAATTAACCCTCGGCCCTCAGTCCCCAGCGGCTGCGGAGCAACTGACCAAGGCGGTGGTAAGATCTGTGACGCAGCGAAGGGCGCTAAGAATCTCTGGCTCCGGACAGGCCGCCATTGGAAACTCAACGTTCAACGCAGGAACCTTATCAAGTGAGGCTAGCTTAGCAGTGCTATTAGAGGAATTAGCCAGTATTAAATGGGATGTCATAGGACTTAGTGAGGTTAGGAGGACAGATGAGGCGTATACAGTACTCAAGGGCGGGCATGTACTGTGCTATTTTGGATTAGCAGATAGGCGAGAAGTAGGTGTGGGATTTCTCATTAATCAGTATATAGCTGGCAACATCGAGGAGTTTTACAGTATTAACGAGAGAGTGGCAGCTATAGTAATTAGGCTTAATAAGAGGTACAAGCTGACTGTGGTGCAGGCCTAGGCACCTACATCAAGCCCTGATGACTAGAAAGTTGAAATGAAGAAGAAGACTTTATTTCCACCATGTGTAGTACCCAGATGGAGGACGACTGAAAAAAAAGCCGTCAATAGCGCGGCTTGACGAGTCCGTCGCCCCACTTAATGAGCAGCGTTCGGTCAACAGCAATCAATTCATACAGTCAAACAAAAGAAAATGAAAACACTTGATTAGTGCAGAACAGAAGCAAAACAGAGTAGTCCGAAAAATGAAATCCCAGGATAAGTAAAATCAGTTATTCATCCTCAGTAAACATAGAGCGAAGCTTAGCAGTGGAGCAAATAAATAAATCAAAGTTAGTAGACAGATAATGGTTTAACAGTGATGCTAAAGAATAACATAGGCGTTCCATGCCAGAGTTCAAACGGGGTGCAACCAATTTTCAACATTCTCCATGTCTTGTAGCATAATATTGTTCATTCTTTTCTAAATATGCCAGAGTACCAAGGTTATGTATGTTATATCTTACTTCTTATTTAAATCTAGTACTCAGACGGTAGAGATATAGTTTATGAGCCGTAATGACATGCGCTCTATGAAAAAAACCTGCAGTTGTTGCATTATAACCAGCGTTCTACACATGACGTAGGTATCGCTTCTGCATGACAAACTTTTTGTAGATTAGAGAATGTAGTTGTACCCCAGACAAGTTGGCAATATTTAATATGTGAATAAAAGAGTGAATTATAAACCAATAGTTTAAGTTTTGTAGAAAAAATGTATCTGAGACGACCAATTACTCCACTTATCCGAGCTAAATTCGTCACTAGTAGGTTCACATGAGTTTCCCAGGACATGTGAGCAGTAAATGTCTCACCAAGGCTTTTGAAATGGTCAACAATGTCAACAGGACGAGACTTAAAAATAATATCGGCATGAGGAAGGAGTGGCTTATTCTTTGCCCGAAAGATAACAACTTTTGTTTTATTTGCGTTAATTGTCATAGAATTATAGGACGACCATTGTTGTTGTTTAACTATTGTGTCATTGCAACTAGAGATAAGTTGATGTATATTATTACCAGAGAAAAATATGCTGGTATCGTCTGCGTATATTATAAATTTGGCATCCTGGTTAATATTAACAATGTCATTTATATAAAAGTTAAAGAGCAAAGGCCCCAATATGCTGCCTTGTAGGACACCACAAGCCAGTGGTAGTACTTGTGATCGAGAGTTATTAATTTGGACTACTTGTCGCCGGTGGGACAAATATGACCGTACTAAATGTGACGCACATCCACGTACACCATGAATATCCAACTTATTCAATAAAACTTCATGATTGACCAAGTCAAAAGCCTTGGAGAAGTAAACAGATAAGCAAACCACAGTTTTCTTGTTCTCAAATTGTGTTAAAATATATTCTTTTTGGTGAAGCAAGGCTAATTCAGTTGACATATTCTTCCAGAAACCAAATTGGTAAGGTGTTAATACATTGGAGGTTTCGATGAAATTCAAAACCCTGCAATGAATTATTTTCTCGAAAGGCTTTGAAAAAATCGGCAATATAGATACAGGCCAATAATTGCCCAATTCGTTTCGATTCCCCTTTTTAAAGAGCACTACTACTTTGGCAACCTGCAACTTTACTGGGAATATAAACGTAGTTAAACACATATTAAAAATATTCGCAAGATCTGGTGCAATTACATCTGCGACGTATTTGACGGGTTTTATTTTAATTTCATCGATATCCCTACTGCTGCTGTTGTTTAAACTTCTAATTGTTGAAATCACTTCCTGCACTGTGACTGGCTGGAAAAATAAAGTTCTATCATTCCTCCTCTTCATATATTGACATGCGTTGTGGGAACTACCTGGTGAACTCATATTTGTAAAAGAAGTGTTGAAAGCATCAGCCAGTTCCGCCCCTTGCAAGTCCTTGCTCTTAATAGTAAGTTTGGACATGCAGCTCCTGCTATTATCACGGCGTAGTAACATATTTAGTTTCTCCCAAAGCAGTGCGCTCGGTGCATTTTTGACATCCACAAAATATGAGAAGTAATCTTTGCGCGCAATGCACAATTTCTTGGTTAGTTTGTTTCGATATTGTTTGAAAACCGTCAAGTCATCAAGATTACGCGTGCGAAGAAATTTTCTGAAGAACCTGTCTTTTGTTCTCATTTGTTGGTAGAGTGCGTATGTTACCCATGGTTTCCGAATTTTCCTATTTCTTTGGCACTTTTTTACAGGAAAGTTGACTTGGTAAAAACCTTTAAAGATGTCTAAAAATGCACCATAAGCATTGTCAGCATCGACCAAAGTCAGGACCTTTCGCCAGTCTACTTGAATCAATTCTTTTCTGAATGAATCGAGAGCCGCGTCAGTTACTGGCTGGTAAAGGTTTTCAGCAGGCGGATGTTTAGAGATGCTGGAAACATCTCTAGACAAAAATATACCGGAAGATGATCACTAATAGAACATGCTAATGCACCAGCTTTTACATCCGATAATACAAAATTTGTTATGAAGACATCCAATACTGACTGGCAGTCAGTTGTTATTCTTGTTGGATTATTTATAACATTGTTAAACCCATTTGACAACAGAATATTGGTACAATTGGTACAAACAGGAGTATCAATACCCATATCAATGTTGTAATCACCTCCAGCTACCAACATGCACCTGCTTTCCACAACAAACGAAAGAAAGCTTTCATAAAATTCAAGAAATGTTGGAACATGCCCACTTGGCGGCCGATAACAAACCGAATACAGTACTTTATCCGCAAATAAAGATAGAACTTCGTAATCGGGAGTTACAATACTGAAAGCGCCTACTAGTTCGCAGTCCATTTGTTTTAAAGTTAGAACTGCAACACCACCACCGCGACCACAAGGTCGGTTCAGATAATGTGTATTATAGCCTTCCATTCTAAAAACGTCACTCTCATTTTTGCTCCATGTTTCACTGAACATGATAACTGAAAAATTGAATGAAAATTGGCTAAATAATTCGTCTAACAGAAGTGCTTTGTTTCGGACAGATCTGGCGTTTAAATGCACAGATTTCAACGCATGACGTCCCAAATGAGATACCACATTGTTCAAGTCGTTTGGTGAATAGAAATCGTGTTCATCCATCTCTAGCTTCTCTGTTCAGGAATGATACTGGCTGGGCGCATCATTTGGGCAGAAGGCGGTCGAGGTCATCACGGCTTCTAACGTGAACTGCGTTTGCACCATCAGGCGTTTTCAAAAGGACCTTTCCATGCGTATGCCACACGTATTTAAATCCAGCTTCTTTGGCCCAGTTCTTTGTTGCTTGTAGCAGGTCTCTGTTGTGACGGGTCAAGTTTTCCTGGATGAAGATGCGTGGATGGCTATCATTTAGCTTGCTCTTTTTACTTAACCAAGATTCCCTTGTCGGCTGCCTTGTGAAACGGACGAGTATTCCGGGAATTTTGTCTTTCTGTGCGGGTAGCCTGTGTACCGAGGCAATATCATGCTCGACCAAATGTGGCGTTTCCAGCTGGTCTGCAACTCCGTTTAGCACATTATGCAAGTTTTCACCTTGCACGAGAGGCACCCCATGGATTTCTAAATTAAGCTGCCTATTTCGGAATTCAAGTTCGTTCACTTCCCGCCGAAGCTGAGCCTGAGCAGATTGGTTCTCATCCTCCTTCATCTCCAGTTCCTGTACCTGCTTTCTAAGTACCTGAATTTCATTTTCCTGCACGAAAATCGTTTCTTTCAGTTCCTCAAAAATGGCAGACATGTGCGTAACAGACTCCTCCATAGTTTCTACTCGAGCGGCGAGGGAAGGTAGGCATTCTAGCTTTAGATTAATAGATCCAAGGATAGCTTTTATATCCATGTCAGCCTTGTTTTCATCAGTGCTGCTACCACCTTGTACCGAGCTCCGGCAATTTTGGCATCGCCATGTTTTCTTTGCAGCTTCGGATTTTCCTTTGAATGACTTTTCAGCTATTCCCGCGCATTTTCCAAAATGGTATTCGTGCACACACTCAGAACAAGCTACACGCCCCTCATTTTCATGGAATGCTTCATCACAAGTGAAGCAGACATGGGACATTGTTTCAACTACAGCAGAAAACCACAATAGGCCCGGCAATACAGCAAAATATACCAGTCTTTGGCAGCGACAGCAGCACAAGCACCACTACGAGTACATTAAATTGGGGAACAAACTAACCTGCACAGATGAAATAGCAGATCAAGAGATGTCCGCTGGATGCTGCCGTCGCTGCCAAATGACTGCCTCCCCGTGTGCTCTTGATTTATCCGTCTTGGATTCCTTCGTCAGGCGCGCAAGCGCAGTAGGGGCGTGCGGCGGTGATTGCTCCGGTGTCAACGGCGGTGACGGTGTACGCAGCAGGGGCCTGGGCGTCACACAGCTCTTGGGAGCGCTGTGCAGTTCGAGCGGTAGAAAAAGCCAGGCAAATCCGCAATGTCCGATGGATCCTTCACCGGGCAGCGCTTGACAATCCGGGAAAGAATGCCAGTCGTTGTATCTGCACAGTTGAAATAGCAGATCAAGAGATGTTCGCTGGATGCTGTCGTCGCCGCCAATGAGGATGTGGAATCGGCAATGACCAAAGTAAAATCACAGTACACTGTACTGATGGGCGACTTTAATGCAAACATAGGTAAAAAGCAGGCTGGAGACAAGGCGGTAGGTGACTATGGCATAGGTTCTAGGAACAGTAGGGGAGAGTTATTAGTAGAGTTCGCAGATAGAAATAATTTACGGATTATGAACACTTTCTTCCGCAAACGAGCAAACAGGAAGTGGACGTGGAAGAGCCCCAATGGTGAGACTAAAAATGAAATAGACTTCATTCTGTGTGCACACGCTGGCATCGTAGAGGATGTGGAGATCCTCGGTAAGGTCCGTTGTAGCGACCACAGAATGGTAAGGTCTCATGTTAGCTTAGATTTCAAGAGGGAACAGATTAAACTGGTAAAGCGAAAGGCTATTAACGAGTTAGCATTAAGAGGGAAAGTAGAGCAATTCAGAATGTCGCTGCAGAACAGATTTTCCGGTTTAAGAAGACGACCGTAGTGTTGAAACAATGAATTATAATCTTACAGCTATCGTTACAGAGTGCGCCGCAGAAGTAGGTGGTAGGATGGTTCGACAGGATACCAGCAAGCTATCTGAGGAGACTAAAGATCTGATTAAGAAACGCCAAAGCATGAGGACGTCTAACTCCGCAGACAGGATAGAAGTAGCAGAGCTATCGAAGTTAAACAAGCGCAAGGTAGCCGACATAAGAAAGTTTAACATGGAGAAAATCGAGCATGCTCTAAGGAACGGAGGTAGCCTAAAATCAGTGAGGAGAAAACTGGGCATAGGTAAAAACCAGATGTATGCGCTAAAAGACAAAGAGGGAAATGTGATCTGCAATATGGATAAGATAGTTGAATTAGCCGAAGAGTTCTACACAAATCTATACAGTAGCGAATGGAATCATCAAATTATTGAGGGAGGCAGTCGAGCACAGCAATGGAACATCCTGCCAGTAACGAAGGAGGAAGTAAAGAAAGCCTTAGGAGCAATGCAAAGAGGGAAAGCAGCTGGTGAGGATCAGGTAACAGCAGATTTGTTGAAGGACGGAGGAGAGATTGTGCTACAAAAACTAGCCACCCTGTATACGCAATGCCTTGTGACCTCGAGAGTACCAGAAGCTTGGAAGAACGCTAACATTATCTTAATTCATAAGAAAGGAGACGTCAAGGACTTGAAGAATTACAGACCAATCAGCTTATTGTCCGTTGCCCACAAGGTATTTATTAAGGTAATCGCTAATGGAGTCAGGACAACCTTGGACTTTAGTCATCCAAATGATCAGGCAGGCTTTCGTAAAGGATACTCGACAATATACCACATTCACACTATCAATCAGGTGATAGAGAAATGCGCAGCATATAACCAACCCCTATATATAGCCTTCATTGATTACGAGAAAGCATTTGACTCAGTGGAAACCTCAGCTGTCATGCAGGCATTGCGGAATCAGGGTGTAGAAGAGTTTTATGTGAAAATATTGGAAGATATTTATAACGATTGCACAGCTACTATAGTTCTCCATAAAGTCAGCAATAAAATTCCAATACGGAAAGGTGTCAGGCAGGGAGACACGATCTCGCCAATGCTCTTCACTGCCTGCTTACAGGAGATATTCCGGGTACTGGAATGGGAACAGTTGGGGATAAGAGTTAATGGAGAATACCTGAGTAATTTGCCATTCGCTGATGACATTGCCTTGCTTAGCCACTCAGGACAAGAACTGCAAAGCATGATCCATCAGTTAGACAGGCAGAGCAGAACGGTGGGGCTAAGAATTAACATGCAGAAAACCAAAGTAATGTTCAACAGCCTAGCAAGGGAACAGCAGTTCCCAATTGGTAGCGAGGTGCTGGAAGTAGTAAGAGAATATGTTTACTTAGGGCAGGTAGTGACCGCAGATCCGGATCATGAAAGGGAAATAACTAGAAGAATAACAATGGGGTGGAGCGCATATGGCAGGTTCTCTCAGATCATGAATGGTAGCCTACCAATATCCCGGAAAAGAAAAGTATACAACAGCTGTATCCTACCGGTACTCACCTATGGGGCAGAAACGTGGAGGCTAACAAAGAGGGTTCAGCTTAAGTTAAGAACAACGCAGCGAGCTATGGAAATGAAAATGATACGTGTAACGTTAAGAGATCGGAAGAGGGCGGGTGGGTGAGGGAACAAAAGCGGGTTAATGACATCTTAGTTGAAATCAAGAGGAAGAAATGGGCTTGGGCAGGGCATGTAATGCGAAGGCAAGATAACCGCTGGTCCTTAAGGGTAACGGAGTGGATTCCAAGAGAAAGCAAACGTAGCAGGGGACGGCGGAAAGTTAGGTGGGCGGATGAGATTGAGAAGTTTGCAGGGATACAGTGGCGGCAACTGACAAAGGACAGGGTTAATTGGAGAAACACGGGAGAGGCCTTTGCCCTGCAGTGGGTGTAGTCAGGCTGATGATGATGATGATGAAATGTTGGCCTATTGGTAGGAGATGAATAATAGGAACCTGTGTGCCGCTTGCGCCCTCAAGCCTCCGAGACCGCGGTGGTGAGCCAAATGGCGCTGCACTCTACGCGACGCTAGGTGTTCAGACACATTAGCCGGTCTAGATTCGCTACCATGAAGTTCATGAAAACACACAGTTGTGGATTCGGGAGGAATCTTGCTCAGCTCGACGCCTGGCTCCACCTTCTTCTCTGTGCCTCGTGTAAACGTCGCTCTACATGTTTCTGCTCCGTGTTCTATTCGTGATTACAGTAGTGTACACTGCTGCTCCAGGCTAATGCTTTGCAGATGCAATACGCCCTCCCCGCGTTGATGTGTGAGTGGGAGGGTGAAACCCGGCTAAGCCAAGCAGCGGTGCCAATGTCCCACACTTGAAGAAGTTGTTTCCAAACAAGCACTTAATCCTATCAAAATGTGTAGTTCTCAGAGAGAGAGAGAGAGAGAGGGAAAGGCAGGGATGTTAACCAGAAAGGATTCCGGTTGGCTACCCTGCACAGGGAAGGGAATGGGGGGAATTAAAGAGGAAAGAGAGAAGTAACGTGAAATAATCACAGTCTGTCAATTAAGGCAGGCGCTCTCAAAAAGCGAAACAGTGCCTTGTAAGCCTTGATGACAGTTGACTGTTGTGGCCACGGACCGAGGATCTTGGCCTCTGTGAAAGGGCGAGGGTCCAGGCGGCGCAGCTTATGTCTTTCGGCTACAAAGGCAGGGCACTCACACAAGATATGGGTGATTGTCTCATCACAGGCGCAGTTCACACAAGAAGGGCTGTCGGCCATCGCAGCTGTTCAGAAAAAGCGCGGGGGTGTGATCGGATTCTCACACCAAGTTACGGCCAGCTTTTGGACAGCACGGACGCCGAACGCGTCTGCGACTGACTTCCGGAGCATTACTACTTTCAATCCCAACCAGCGGCCTACGTACCAAAATATGTACATATGACCTTCGTTAAGCGTAGAGTGTATTTCATTATTACTGGTTCATGAATGCGCCCTAGCCAGCAGGAAAGTCCAGTCCGGGTTTAGACTGAAATTATATTCCTTTCTGAGTCTGCGCATACAGGATGGCGTTCATGCGAGTGGGGCTCATTAGACCAGAACTCGAATATTCAACATCATTCTGATGTACTGATAAGCGCTGCTCAAAACACTAAAATAGTAGAGGAATAAAAGCTGCATGGGGTCATGGCGCCAGCGATAGCGGACAGCCGAGGCCTCTGTCGTTGTCGGTAACCTACGCAATGTGGCCGCATGAAGAGTCTTCGCTTTTCAAGCGAAGTTTGTAGTCTGGGATGATTACCGCGGCCTGCCTATGTTAGTCTCTGGCGCTTCTTGTTCGACTGCGCACCTGAAGACTACTTCCGAGATTGCCGCTTGGGCTGAGTCAAACGGAGCACACATTCTGAAGTATTAGAATTTCGTGTATAGCTGACTAGAATTCTTGCATAGATATCTTCGCTTAGGTGACCCGTCGCTTCGATAGAGCGCCGAAACTTATTCTTATAAGCGGAGACACGTCGCGTGGAAGAGTTCTGTGCTCAAAAAAAGCTTGCTCCTCTCGATAGGCTACGTGTTAGGGAGGTGCGATTGATGAGTATTTCAGCTCAGGTTTCCGTACCACACTGTAATATGTATAGGTGAGTATTCAAAACGCTAAAAGCACTGGAAAGAAACACCACGAGGGAATTACTTTTTTCTCATCGAAGAGCCTTTTTTTTAACCGTGTAACCGGTTCAAACACCGCCCAAAAGGGGGCGCTGTGTTAAGAGTTACTTCTTGGCGGGTAAAGAAACAGATGACTTCATCATGGAGCCTGTAGCGCGTCTGATCCTGGCTGTCATGCTTTAATCTCCAACTGCGCGGCCTACGGTGTCTCCAAGTGCATATTGTTAAGTGTCAGCTATAGTTAACTGGGGCTATCATTACCGTTGTGAAAATAAAGTTTAAATAAACAACAGCTAAAATTCACGTTCGTACCATGGAACGCACCAAAGCTATAAGCTGTAAAAGCGATCGACCTGTAGTTTTGAAACATAGCAGAGAAGTAGTACAGAGTTATATTCTGTGATCTCGTTTTATAGCGTTCAAAAGGAAACCTCGATGGTAGCATAAAGTTCAATTTATCGAAGTACTTGTACTCCTCTTGCTTTTTAATTTCGTTTCTAACGATAAAAATATTTTGCGATCATTTACGGTTAAAGTATTAGAACATGTTTTCGGTAAAACGAGGGTTAACTTTAAGGTCTACCTCTGGCGTAGGTTTTTGCGCCACGTTGAGGAGTAGCAGTTTAATATGCGCATGGTTATCGTAGCATAAAACCCAGCTTTGGCTTTTCGTTTCTTCCAGCGCTTAGGCTAGAGACGCAATTATCGCTTCTCTACACATGAATGGAGGAATGCCAGCCCTTGGCACCAAAAAGTTGTGTGGTTGGAACTGAAGCCTCGCTCAACGGCTTCCTGTGAACTCTTTGACGGCATTAATTTTTTTTTCACTGCAAACTGTAGGCGCCGTCTGAAATAATATAAAAAATCATTGAGCAGCTTTTTGCGCAGCTGTCAGTGCAGCTGTCGCTTCTCTGCACATGAATGGAGGAATGCCAGCCCTTGGCACCAAAAAGTTGTGTGGTTGCAACTGAAGCCTCGCTCAACGGCTTCCTGTGAACTCTTTGACGGCATTAATTTTTTTTTCACTGCAAACTGTAGGCGCCCTCTGAAATAATATAAAAAATTATTGAGCAGCTTTTTGCGCAGCTGTCAGTGCAGCTGTCGCTTCTCTGCACATGAATGGAGGAATGCCAGCCCTTGGCACCAAAAAGTTGTGTGGTTGGAACTGAAGCCTCGCTCAACGGCTTCCTGTGAACTCTTTGACGGCATTAATTTTTTTTTCACTGCAAACTGTAGGCGCCGTCTGAAATAATATAAAAAATCATTGAGCAGCTTTTTGCGCAGCTGTCAGTGCAGCTGTCGCTTCTCTGCACATGAATGGAGGAATGCCAGCCCTTGGCACCTAAAAGTTGTGTGGTTGCAACTGAAGCCTCGCTCAACGGCTTCCTGTGAACTCTTTGACGGCATTAATTTTTTTTCACTGCAAACTCTAGGCGCCGTCTGAAATAATATAAAAAATCATTGAGCAGCTTTTTGCGCAGCTGTCAGTGCAGCTGTCAGTACGTGTCAGAGTCACGCACGCGAGCCGAGAGCAACAGCTTTTTGCTTTCACCCAAGCACAGAATAGAACGCAACTTCGTGGCTTGCCCTGTGTGCAACGTTTTTGCTCGTTTGTTCAGCCTGGCTCAAAGTGTTTCTTACTTCATGAATTTAAGAATAGGCTCTTCATGGTAAAAGGGCTTATTAGGAATACTGCTGTAATGAGGAATGTGCTCTTGAGGATGTTTTATTACACTTCCTGAACACGGCCACTGCTATTTTGCAAATATTTATTGCACAGACTTTAGTTATTACCTTAGTTCAACTAAGAATTGTTAGAGTTTCAAGGATTATTTACTCTTGAACAAAAAATAAGCAGCGTTGATGATTACATATGCTTCGCCTCCCACTCCTGAGCCATGTACAAAATGAAGGCGAAACAGCATTGTCACTTTAAATGCAGCTGGTCACAAAATCTACAAATTATGCGCATACTAGCGGACGCAGTGGGTCAGTGGTTATTGCGTCCGGCTGCTGACTCGAAACAGGCGGGTTCGACCCCAGCCGTGCCTGTTGAATTTCGGTGGAGGCAAAATTCTATAGGCCCGTGCTGTGCACGATTCAAGTGCACGTCAAAGAATCCATGAAGGTCGAAATTAGCGGAGCCCTTCACTACGGCGTCCCTCATAGCCTTAGTCGCTTTGAAACATTAAACCCCCCAAAAGTCAATAATGTGCATAGTAGTGACCGGTTTGCATCGTTGCAATTCAGGGCATGCGCTCTCACTTGCATTATTAAACACTCGGCAAAGAGCTGTGATGCTCTCTCCCTCTCTTTACAAACACGCGTGCCTGTACCCTGTTGATATTGAGGCGGACAGATAATAACAGTTCGGCAAGCGCATTCAAAGTCACTTGCCTATTGCTCGCTTCATTGCAGTGTTCTCAAAACTTATTTCAATGTCGTCTGACTGGCCTATACGCATAGCTGCGCATTTGGCACATGGTATGGCGTATACGACGTCTCGGAATTTGTGTTTTAGTTTGTGTGTTACTTGTACAATTTCCCTCGTTTGGTTATATTATATCCTAAACTGGTTTGTTTGCAGGCTTCATTGAGTATTTATTATATTAGCCATATACAGCCAATGTGGCGATGCAGAGCCCTGACTTAATAATGTGTATGATTTCTATTGGTTTCCTCTGCAAGCATTTCCTGGGTTGATTTATTGTGACATTTCAAATATGCGCTCTTTGACCAAAGCTGCTGCTGATCCATTACAAATCATCATCACCGTCATGACTTCAGTTCGCAAAAGCTCTTCTGGCGTGCCAAAAGGGGACATGATTTTGTTGTTACATCTTACGTTTATTCCTGCCTTAGAGAAAGCGATTAAAATGAGGCAGATGTTATGCTTACCAGGAGTCAAAAAGACAGCGCTTTTAAGCCAGCTGGTCGAGAATAGAGGATAGCAATGCTCTAATATTCGCATATTTCTGCTACCCTAATGATGGCTGTCGAACATGGAATGCATGATAAACCTCAATTTCCCGGATTCTTGGGCTCGGGCCTTGATATTTAGAGGTGCTCTGTAGAAATGACGGAGGATAAAGCAGAACCCATTCAACAGTTTTCGGCTCTGCTCCTAGACTGCTGCGCACAAGCATGGTATTTATTTCTGGGTTGCGAAAACTTTCCCATTGCGCGTCAAACCGCGAAAAGGCAGAGGAACGCTGAAAGCTGAGCCTACCTGGAAAAATTGTGGGTGGCGGCGGCGCCTCCGCAACCCGCAACAGCAGGCAGACAAACCAATATCACTACAGTGCGTTATAAAACAGCAGTCGGCGAAAGCGCTGAACCTACAAATTGTCAAAAGCTGAGCTCATTATTCACCTGGTTTGAATGTCCTAGCTATTGAAATTTTATTGCGTTCAACTGAACAGAAGTCACGGGAGAAAACCAGAGAACAGTGGTAAAGAAAAATATACCAGGCACAAACATGATTTTGCCTAAAAATGCAGGCGTTTACTACCTCCACACCATCTTCCAGTTGTACAAGAATGTGTTTTACCACGCTTGAAATCCATGTGCTTACGACTACTCTCGACGACAAGATACACTGAAAATGTTATTAGTTATTGTTCTCCATTTTTGAGGCTCTCATTTGGGCGTTTATTAAAAAGTTACAAAATTTTTGTTTGCGTATGGCCCCTCTCACTGATCGTTTCACCGCAGGTTTGTAGTGAAGCCTCACTACTAAATTAAATGCAAAATGAAGCGAATCATTAAAAATCACGGCACCAGTTCTTGTCTCATTTCTGACGCTTGTTGAGGCTCCTTCTCTTTTCACGTTAGCAGATATTTGAATCGGTTTCCTTGATTCACTCATTGTACTTGTTGGACGTGGGATAACAAGTGTGCAAAAAAGCAAAAAATAAAAAGTGTGCGGCACGCGTGGCCCTGAATAAAGTGGGATCGTGGGTGTGACGAATGTCTTTCTCTACTCACTCGTCGTATGCAGAGAGCAGAGGTATATATGATTATTTCGGAAGAATCAAACCTGAGAACCAGCGGATCCAGAATTCTTCTCTACTAGTAAATGCTCACAGCCCGCGGATCTAGAATTCTTCTCGGAATTTACTCATGTCCTGGTTGCTGAAAACCATGAAGCTCCATCTAGAATCAAGTGCATAGCTGCGAACGCTGAAGCACTGTCGAAAATAGCTGGGTCACTAGCTGGGTCCTGCTTAAGATTTAAAACAGGACAAGAAGAGCGAACTAAAGGCAAATAATCTATAATGCAATGTGAATTCAACTTTCTCGTTTCTTTTTCTTGCTGGACCATCCTCTTTATTCTCTGCCTGTTAAAGATGTAGCGAACTCACTTTTTACGTTTTTCAATTTGTGCGAAACTTAACGTCACACCAGCAAATAAGTACACTGCTGTTTAGTAAACATGATTTTCATTCTTGAACTAGTAAATTTTCGGTGTGGTGCGGAAAGTCATTGAAAGATTATCAGGGTCCATCAATGTTAGGGTCACTACAAAATGGTTGTGGTCTTTTAGTGCGACAACCACCGTTTTGGAAAGCTGCTTGCTTTCTACTGTTGCAGATACGGCGTTACCTCTAGTTACCTGAGAAGTTAATAAATCAATTACGTCAAGCTACAGAGGGCAGCTTTCAAGCATGCTGCATATGTGACCAAGCGCAGCTCTGCCAATCAGGAACTTTATTCGTACTGTAGTGAACCACGACGGCCGCGCGTGATACCGCCCAGGCAGATCACTGACAAAACGCCTACGAAGACGAAGCGCCGATGAAAGACGAAGTGCCTCCTCGCTGCACGAGATGGATTTGGTTGGACTGGCAGTCTACTGCGCTGCCTGCCGTTCGGCTCGCCTTTTTGTGTACCCAGCCGTGAACTCCGTCTCTGTTCTATTTGTGCAGAAACCCCGTTTCACTTGGTCGAGGTGGGCATTTGCTGACGTCTTGGCGCTTCGAAGCTGTAAGCTTCCGTTCTTCACCATGCCTGAAGATTCCGCACAACCGCCGACAGCCGTCTGCGCTAGAGCTTTGCGCCAGCGCGATCCTGCTGTATTCAGCGCTACCGGAGACCACGACGTCGAGGACTAGTTAGTCTTGTACAAGCGTGTCAGTACCCACAACAAAAAGGACGACGCTCAAATATTCAACAACGTCATCTTCTATCTAACGGACGTTGCGAATATGTGGTACCGAAACCACGAGGCTGACATGACTTCGTGGTCCCCCTGCAAGCGCAATTTCACCGACATCTTCGGCCGGCCAGCGGTGCGAAAGCTGCGCGCTGAGCAATGCCTGCGTACTCGGGCGCAGCTTCCCGGCGAAAATTTCGCAAGTTTTATTGAGGACGTGTCCGACCTCTGCTAGCTTGTGGATGCTTCGATGTCCGAGCGCGCCAAGATCGACCACATCCTGAAGGGATTGACGACGACGCGTTTCAGATGTTTCGCGCCAAACACACAGCAACCGTCATCGTCGTTATAGCACAATGCCCGAGCTGCGACGAACTGGTCGACGACCTTCATTTCCTGTGTCCGCAGAAGCTCACTGTAACTGTAGACGCCGACGTCGCTCTGGTCTCTTCAGCCCTTGTATCAATCTCCTGTCCTGCCACGCCCGCCGCCAACGTTTTGTTTAGGCCGTCTTCCTTTGTCCATCGCAAGAACCTGCCGCTGCCATCCGCTTTTCTCGATGTTCCCGGAGCTCCTACGACGATGCTTATCTACAATCCGTCTCCCTGCCCGCTTACCCTCCTGCGTGGCGAGTCTCCGGGTTCTATTCAACCTCCCCACCTGCTCGCTGACCTGGATGCCTCCGTGGCCTCCCGCTGTTCTTACATCAATGCTCCTAATCCCGATTCAGCACCTGATCCGTTGCCCGACACCTTCTTCCAAGCCGCCATCGACGACGCTCTTCCTTCCGCTTACCGGACGCAGCTGTCCGCCCTTCTACGCACGTTGCGCTCCGCTGCCGACGTCGCCCACACTCCTCTAGGCCGGACTTCAACCGTCGCTCATCGCATTCAGACCGGTTCTCATCCGCCTTTTCGACAGCGGCCATATCGTGTGTCGGTGGCAAAGCGCCGCGTGATTAGCGAACAAGTTGAGGACATGCTGCACCGTGGTGTCATCCGTCCGTCTCACAGCCCTTGGACTCCGCCGGTGGTACTTGTCAAAAAGAAAGATGGTTGAATTCGATTTTGTGTCGGTTACCGCCGCCTCAACAAGGTTACCCACAAGGATAATTACCCTCTTCCTCCAAGGCGCTGATTACGTTTCGTCCCTTCACCTACCTTCCGGCTACTGGCAGGTACCGATGGCCGCACGTGAAAGGTGATGTTACACCCGACGGCCTTTACGAGTTCAATGCGATGCCGTTCGGTCAGTTCAAAGCACCCGCCACATTCGAAAGGATCATTAATAACATCCTGCGAAATTTCAAATGGCAGACCTGCCTCTGCTTCCTGGACGACATTGTTATCTTTCCTGCCGTTTTAACCACACACTTCGCACGCTAAGGCAGGTTTTGACTTGCCTGACTGATGCCGGACTGCAGCTGTATCTCAAGAAGTGCCACTTTGGAGCTCGGCAGTTGGCCATCTTGGGACGCATTGTCTCCAAGGAAGGCGTTCCCCCTGACTCGCCCAAGCTCCGTGCTGTGGCGTATTAAACCGGTTTCGCTCAAGCAGCTTCGAAGCTTCATAGGTTTGTGTTCCTATTTCCGGCGCTTCGGACGCAATTTTGCGTCCATCATTGCGCCGCTGACGAACCTACTTGGCGGGAACAGTGACATGTCTGGCTGGACGGCCGAGTGCGACGAAGCGTTCACTACCCTGCGCTATCTTTTGTCTTCGCAGCCAATACATCGACATTATTTTGGTAGGCCCAAAGCGCCTACCGAGGTCCATACTGATACGAGCGGCGTTGGCCTCGGAGCTGTCTTGGCCCAGCGAAAACATTGTCTTGAAGAAGGCGTCCTTGCGTATGCGAGTAGTGGGCTTGCCAAAGCACAATTCAACTATTCCGTTATGGAAAAGGACTGTTTAGCTACTGTATGGGCGGTAACCAAATTCCGGCTCTATCTATACGGCCGCCGGTATGACGTCGTCACGAAGCACCATGCGCTCTGCTCGTTATCTTCTATTAAAGATCCATCCGGTCGCCACGCACTGTGGGCCCTTCGCCTTCAAGAGTTTGACATCCACGTCATCTACCGTTCTAACCGTAAGCACATCGACGCCGATGCTTTGTCTCGGTCTCCCCTTCCCGGCGACGATGCCTCCTCCTCTGCGACCGGTCCCGTACTTTCGTCTTTTGCCATCGCTGATATGCCTGCGGAGCAGCGGAAAGACCCGTGACTCAGGTCCCTCATAAACGCCATGTCTTCTACACAAAGCGTTCTACACACCAGCGCAACTACATGCCTGATGGTCGGCGGTGGATTCTTGCGATTCCCCGCCGTTTACGGTCTGAACTTTGCCCCTTTTACTACGCTGACCCTCAGTGTGCGCACACTGGTGTGCTGAATACATTCAAAAGAATTTCTGAGCGTTACTATTGGCGTGGCATGGACGCCTATGTTCGAAATTACGTCCGATCTTTCATCGCCTGTCAGCGGCGGAAGGCATCCGCTCCTAGTGTGACCGACCCCTTACAACCACTCCCTTGGCGGAACGTCTTTTTGATCGCGTATGCGTTGACCTTTACGTACGGCCCGCTTCTCTGCATGGTCTCTGGGAACCATTGGATTATTGTCGGCGCCGACCACCTACCCGATATGCCGAGACAGCCGCCCTTCCTGCTGCTACTGGCCGCAAAGTTGCTATGTTCCTGCGCCATCATTTTGTTCTTCGCCACGGCGTGTCGCGCGAGCTCCTCAATGACAGAGGCCGCGCCTTCCTTTCCCACGTCGTCGAAACTTTGCTTACCGAATGTCGCATCGTACATCGGACGACCACTGCCTAACATCCTCAAACTAACGGGCTGACCCAGCGCTTCAAGCGAAGTCTCAAAGACATGCTCACAATGTACGTAGCCGCAGATCAGACCAACTGGGATGCTTTCTTTCCTTTCGTGACATGCGCGTTCTACACCGCCACGCCGTCAACCACCGGTTGTACCCCTTTCTTCCTTCTGTATGAACGTGAGCCATCGTCCACGATGGACACCATCCTACCTTATACTCCTACGTCTGCGAGCGGAGGTCCCTCTCCGAAGACGCAAAGCATGCTGATGAATGCCGCCAGTTGGCGCGCTCTTTTACCTCCGAATACCAATGCCGCCAGAAGCCTCGCCGCGATAAAGATAACAAGCAACACGTTTTTTCGTTTAAATCCGTAGTTTGGTTCTGGGTGCTCAGCACACCACTAGGACTGTCGTCAAAATTTCACACGGAATACTACGGGCCTTATGGCATTCTCCAGCAAACCTCGCCTTTCAATTACATTATGGAGGTGCTCAACCCCTCTTCTGACTGGCGCCATCGCGGCCGAGAAACCCTCTACGTCAGCCGCCTTAAGACACACTACGACCCGTTCCTCTTGCCCTCGCCATAAGTCGCCAGTGTAGCTCCTCTTGGTTACTAGGACAGTTGCAGTGAACCAAGACGGCTGCGCCTATTCATTGATAACTTTTATTTCCACCGATGTAGGACGCCCCCTACTCCCCGTCCCTAGCACGCAGGCCTAGGGGACGGGGGACGGGACCTCCGCGACTAAAGACTGGCGAAGATACATTGTCTCTTCGCGGCTTCAGCCGCCAGGCGGACAGCTCGTTTCTGGTCGGCGGGGACCTGGCTTCGCAGAAGGGCCTCCCAGACTGCTCTACTCTTAATATTGTCCTCAGCACCCGAGGATCCAGGGCATTGCCAAATTATATGATCGAGGGACCCTCTCGCTCCACAGATCTTACATTTGTCATCTTTTTTATCGTCCAACGTGGTTTGAAATAACCAGACGGGGTTAACGAAATTTACGGACTGTAATAGTCTCCAGGCGATGGCCTCTCTATTGGTTAAGTTTGGATCTTGTGGTGGTATTAGACGCCTGCCTAACCTGTAGTGCATGGCGATTTCCGCGTACGTTTGCAAACGCTCGTCCATCCCCTGGGGGTCGGGTGGCGTACAGTTACCCGGAAGGAGTGCTCTCGGGCTAACATGTGGGCCGCCTCGTTACCGGGGACGGATGTGTGTGCTGGGACCTAAATTAAGGTGATCTTGCGATCACTTTTGGCTGCGGACAGAATTCGAGCCATTTCTGGCGAGACCCTGCCCTTTCCGATGTTGCAGATTGCTGTTTTGCTGTCACTAAGAATTAAACTAGCCTTGCTTCCGGCGCAAGCAAGCGCTATTGCGACCTCCTCGGCCGTATCTATGTTTCTACTCCTAATGGAGGCGGCGGCGACTGGTGCACCTCGGCCGTCGACTACTGAGGCGACAGCCGCCCCCGACCTGCCACTCGCTGCGTCCACGTAGGCAACCTCATTTGCCCTGAAATTCCCGGCCCTTTTAACCAGCGCCTCCGCCCTGTTCTCCCGTCTTTCCCTGTGATGTCCTGGGTGCATGTTGCGGGGGAGGGGGGAACGATGATATTCTCGTGACATTGTGGCGGTAGGGCGACCTTGTCGCATATTCCCCTATCTACTTTTCGGCCGACCCACTCTAAGATGGACCGGCCCGTATTCGTTGTACTCAGTCTTTCGAGCTGGGCGATTCGCACCGCATCGGCGAGTTCAATCCAAGTATTATGCACCCCCATTTCCAACAGGCGGTCTGTAGAGGTACGCCCAGCGCCCTGTTGACGCAACGCCGAATAATTGCGTCGATCTTCTCTCTCTCGTTTACCCTAATATCGAGGAATGGCGTGGCATAGCATATTCGGCTAATAATATACGCCTGCGTCAGTTTCAAGAGGCTACTTTCTTTGAGGCCCCTGCCCTTCAGCGCGATCCTCCTAAAGATCCCTGTTACTTGCGCAGCGTAGTTGCTGAGCTTCTTGATAGTTCCTTCATTATAACCGTCCTCTTGGATAAAAAGACCGAGGATCCTGATGTGATTAACTTTCGGTACAGCTTTGCCCACTACCTTAATTTCAAAATTCCAGTCGCGCTTGCACCGGAGCGTTTTCGGATTGTATACAAAAAGTTCCGATTTGTGCGGCGAACACACAAGGCCCCTTTCGGCAGCGTAGGACACTACAGTGTCTGCCGCTGCCTGCAGCCGCTCTTCTATGCTACCGTCACTACCACTGTTCAACCATATGTTGATGTCATCTGCGTACAAGCTAAATTTTATGCCGTCTATATTCCTTAGTGCGGCGGGAAGGCCCCTCATTGCCACGTTAAAATGGAAGGGGGAGAGCACCGATCCCTGCGGCGTTCCCTTACTTTCCAGGTAAACCGTGGGGAATTCTAAGTCCTGAAATTTTAGTTTTATCGTCCTGTGTGACAGGAAATCCTTGACGTAATTATACGTCCTTTCGCCGACACCTATGTTCTGAAGCCCCGCAAGGACGGCCGCACGCTTAACATTCTCGAAGGCTTTGGTTAGATCTAAACCTAAAATCACCTTCGCACCTAATACCACCTAGGCAGATCACTGACGAAACGCCTACGAGGACGAAGCGCCGGTGAAAGAATGAAAGACGAAGTGCCGCCACGCTGCACTAGTAGGGTTCGGATGGACTGGCCGTCTTTTGCGCTGTCCGCCGTTCTGCTCGCCGTTTTGGGTCGCCCGCCGTGAACTCCTTTCCTGTTCTATTTGTGCAGAACCCCCTTTTCAGTGCCTACTGAGCTCGAGTTGCTCCGAGACATCGGCTACACCTGTGAAGCGATCGAGCCAATACGGACGAAGGTTAGGTCCCATACTTGGACTCCCTGCGAATGCATAACCAGGAGAACGCAACCACGTTAAAAGAAGGCTGCATACGTTGTAACCCAACAGTGCTGGTGCCAGGTTTATTTCCGGAGTCTGGGACATCGTTCGTCAAGTTGCCGCTGGAGAGCCCAGGTTACTCAATACCTGATTGCCCGCTTCACAAATACGCATCGAGCTTGACACAACTTTTGCCGAAGCAGCATCGCTTTCTTTCAGGAATCCATCTAATCCCGTACTTTGCAATTTTCAAGCGTCGAATGCATATGCACAGCATCGAGGAATACGTATAGCATCCTCTGCTGCGTCTATTTGATGGAATATGTTTTGCGCTGGTATTATCAGTTGATTTATGTAGGCTTTCACGCTGGAAACGTTTTCAAATCCTGGAGGTTTGTTCGACACTATTTAATTATTTTCACAATACACAGTGACAGCGTCATTGTCAGAGCTGCAAATCACGTGCCGAAGGTTATTACATTTGATTGTGAAGTTGAAGGATTCAGGTGTGCACTGGCGTCATGGGCTCAGAGTTTGTAAGTACCTGCTTCCGCATTATTCGATCGATTCGGAGATAACCCACAGAAATATAGGAAGGCAGGCTTTTTAGATTTTGTCTTGGAACATCCTTTTGTCACAAGTGTCAGCTAGGCTATAAGAGCCAGTGCAGCAGGCTACCCTGATCGCATGGGGTGGTTCTAACAAATCGTATACAGCTCGTATTATAATCGTATATAAATCGTATACAAATTGGTGGTATACAAATCGTATTGCTAGGTTAGGAATTTTTTTAATTCAATTTGTTCTTTTCTATTGCCTTTTTTCTTTCGGTGTTGGAATTGAGCCATTTCTTTTTTATTTATTTCATTTTATTCCTGGAAGGGAGCACAACGTATATTCATTACAATCTTTGCGTGCCTATAGTTTCTGTGCAAGGACTACAGTAGAAATGAATATGAGGACAGTAGTGTTACAGGCTGGCACGATGTATTAGAACAAGAATCCTTTAGTGACCAGAAGACCGAGTTTATTAGAGTGAGCGGAAACTCATATATCTTCCTAAAAGGAGCGAAGGATTGCTTCGTTTGTCAAAGCACAGACTTAGTCAGAAGCTTGTCACGTTCTGAGCTTTCAAAATCAGTGGCATTGCTATGCTCTCGTCTCAACCAGCTGGCTTAACAGCGCTGCCTTCTTGACTCCTGGTAAGCATAACATCCGCCTCATTTTCAGCGTTATCTCCAATGCAGAAACATACGTAAGATGTAACTACAAAATCATGTCCCCTTGTGCCCCGTCAGAAGCGGTTTTGCGAACCGAAGTCATGACGATGGTGACCATTTTTAATGGCACAACAGCAGCTTTGGTCAAAGAGCGCATATCTCAAATGTCACAAGAAATTAACCCAGGAAATGCTTGCAGAAGAAACCTAAAGAAATCATAGCTGCCGCGGTGGGTCAGTGGCTATGGTGCTCGGCTGCTGGCCCGAAAGACGTGGGTTCGATCCCGGCCGCGGCGGTTGAATTTCTTTGGAGGAGAAATTCGAGGCCCGTGTACTGTGCGATGTCAGTGCACGTTAAAGAACCCCAGGTGGTCGAAATTTCCGGAGCCCTCCACTACGGCGTCTCTCATAGCCTCAGTTGCTTTGGGACGTTAAACCCCATAAACCAAACCAAACCAAAGAAATCATACACATTATTAAGCCAGGGCTCTGCGTCACCAGTGTGGCTGTGTATGGCTGAAGTCTATAAACAAACCAGTTTAGGATATAATAAACCACAGGAGGGAAGTGCTACAGGTAACACACAAACTAAAGCACAAAAAATTCCGAGACGTCATAGACGCCATACCATGCGCCAATTGCGCAGCTGTGCATAAAGGTCAGTGAGGCGACATCAAAATAACATTTTGAGAACACCACAGTGATGCGAGGAATCGACAAGTGGCTTTGAACGCGCTTGCCCAACATTTGGTATATGTCAGCCTCAATATCGACAGGGCAGAGGCACGTGTGCTTGCTAAAGAGAACAGAGCATCACTGCTCTTGTCCGAGTCTTTCATTATTTAAGTGACGGCGCGTGCGCTCCATTGCAGCGATGCAAACCTGTCACTAGTGTGCCTATGATTTGTAGGTTTTCACATGAGCCGTATTCACGTTGATGGAAAAACACCAGCTAAAAACAGACGAACACAGAAAATGTTATGCACCAATCTTATGCAATGTTATCAATTTTATGCACCAACTAGCCCAACAACGTGTTTTACGAGCTGTATTTAAAGAGAGAATACTATTTTTGGACTTCATTTCGAAAAAGGCTCCGGTGTAGGAGCGTAAACGTCGTGTAATCATCAACCCCGCTTATTTTCTTTTCAAACGTAATTAGCCTTTAAAACCGTATTAATTCCGAGTAAAAGTGAGATAACTAAAGTCGGTGCAATAAATAATTGCTAGAAAAGCAATGCCAATGTGCACAAAGTGCACTAAACATTCTCAGCAACATACCCCTTATGGCAGAAATTGTCCTTAATGAACCCTCTTACCACGAAGAGCCAAGTCTTATATGCATGAAGTAGCAACCTTAAAATGAGTAAACACATCGAGACAGGCTGACCCAACGGACAAGAGCAATACGCACTGGGGCAAGGCACGAAGTTGCGTTTACTCTGTACCCTAGTGAGACTGAAAAGCTGTTGCTCTGGGTTCGCGTGAGTGCCTGTGTGGATTGCCTTCGACGGCTTTTGAAGGGAAAAGCTTCACTACGCGGGTCAGAGCCGATCTTCACGGGAGCCGAACTGGGGAGTTATGCGCGTGCGCGAAACCGAGTGACGTCACGCGCCGCGCAGGTTGTCGCAACCGACTCCGTAACCTGACCTTTCGGCGCAGCCGTGCGCTACTGCGCATGTGCGTCGCCTCCTCGCTGTCGCTACAACTGCGCGCTTCGAATCCTCGCCCACCGTTTGACCTTTCGTTGCATCCGCGTGTTGCCCGCATCGCAGCCCGCAAACCTCCTCTCCGCATTCCTACGGGCAGTTTTAACCACGCCTATTTCTGTCTCCTCCTCCGTCTCCTCCTCCGCCTCCGTAGAGGCAGTGTGTGGACGGCCGAACGCCTCCAGCGTTTTCGTGGTGCTCCTAGTGCATTGTAGCCAAGGGAAGGCATTGCTCCATTCAAGTGCAATAAGCTACGATTTCGTCTATTCATTTGTCTTGTCTATTATTTAACCTTCTCCCATATGCACAGTTTATATTTACAAACGTTAGAACATAGGCGCACACGTGAACGCATCATTATGCTGCACAAGATCCTTCACACGTCATCTGGCATTCGGCACTGTTCACATTTGTGTCCTCAAGCGCACATGCAACCCGACGAAACCACTCATTAAACATTGTTCCTTTCAAACCACATATAGATAGCTTTAAATTTTTTTCCCTCTAACTGTTGAAATTTGGAATGGATTATACGGCTGACTTCGCTTATTGCCAATTGAAGAGTTCGTTGTTCAGTTGCCTAACAATTTGACCAGTTGATCTGTTTTTAATATTCCAATACACTGTAGCGCAGCAAAAGACGAGGACACAAGAGACGAGAGACGAACACCACGAGCGCTAGGATACTTCTATGTTATCTATTTCTATGCTACCCATGTTATTTGTTTTTACTAATGTATGTACCCACTCCTGCTATGTCTCTCCACCGAGACAGCAGTATTTCTAAATAAATTCTAAATAAAGTAAATACGCTGAGCGCTGGAAGTAACGAAATTTCAAAGCTGGCTTTTATGCAAGGATAACACAGTGGATATGAAACTGCAATGCCTGCACGTGGCACATAAAGCTGCACAAGATGTATACATTAAAGGTAACCCATATATTACCGAAAACATATTTTAAAACATTATTCGTAAATGACTGTAAAAATATTTTTTATCGTTATAATCGAAAGCGAAAAGGAAGAGGAAGGAGGAGAACTTCCAAAAATTAAGCTTTATTCTACCATCGCAGTTTGATTGTGTGTGCTATAAAACCTGATCACATAATATAACTCCGGACTTCAATCCTAATTTAGAACCTAACAGTTCAATCACTTTCACATCGTGAAGGTTATGTGCGTGCCATCCTAGCAGCGTCAATTTTAGCTGTTGTTTATTTAAGCTTCATTTCCGCAACGGTAGTGAGAGCAGTTAACAATAGCTGACGCTTAAAGATATATACGGGCTGACACCGAACGCCGTGCAATTGGTAAATAAATCACAACCACCTGGATCAGACGCGCTACAGGCGACGTGGAAAAGTCACCTCTTTCTCTACCCGCCACGAAGTAACTCATAATCCAGCGCCCCATTTTGGCGCGTTATTTGAACCCGTTGCACGGTAATTCCCTCGTGGTGTTGTGTTGTATTGGCGTCCAGTGCTTTTAGCGTGCTGTGTACTCCCCTACATCTTACAACGCGCTACGACACCCTGCGTTGAAGTCCTTATTGACGGCAACACTAACAAATAACCTATCGAGAGGAGCTCTGGCTACTCCTGTTTTTCTACGTGAAAAGTGTTGAAGAAAGGTGTATGGCGCACAGGGGTGTCGCTTCCTCTTACTTTTGAACCAAACAGCTTCACTAGGATAGTCAACACCGCGCTTCGCGTGAGCCCCACTACAGATTTGACGTCACGCACTGCGCAGACACTCGCCTTGCAAGGAGATAAAAATAAATAAGATTTTATTCTGCGTTGTTTGTTATTATTTGTGTACATTACTAGTTTTCATTCATTATTACGTGTATTTTGTTCAAATTCCTGTGCCATATTTTTATGATTGTATCGCCCCCCCCCTATGTAATACTCTCGCACGAGGGCCCTTAGGGGTATTGTAAATAAATAAATAAATAAGAAGAAGAATCAACAGTCGGACGGCGCGGCAGAATTAAGGAAATAAAAAATTACGCTTAGTGAAACCAGTTTTAAGTGAATGAAGTCCCGCACCCAGCAGGAACGTGTTAAAGAACTGATTATCTGCCGTCTTCGTGTAGTTCACAGACACTTCACACATAATTTCCTACTAACAAAACAAGACAAAACGCAATGTGAATTATGCCAACATGGGCGAACAATAAACCATGTGTTATTTTCATGCACCAAAATAGAAACACGTAGGAAGTAGCATTTTAAAGTTTTTTATAATGAACACATACCATTCCATCCAACTTTGCTCTTAGGTGTACATGCAATTGCTAACACTCCACAGGTTTTTAAGTGTTTGAGCACTGGAGTGGTTTTAAACAAATTGTAGATGCAATAAAATACGGTCAATTTTTTACAAGCAGATTTCTTGAACCACACCTCTGCCACGGTCTCGTCCGAAGAAGGCTGAGGTCTTTATTCGATTTCTTGGGAGCCTCGACATCCTTGCCCAGCCAAGGGTGATTGCAGCGGTTGCCCGACTTTCTTTAAAGGTTTTACTAGTGGTCATCTTTCTGTTGGCATCACTGGGTAGCGAAAATAACTTTCTATACCCTCTACACCACCGGTCACTTCATTTTTATAAAATTCCGCACAAAACTTTTCTTTACCATGTGCTTGGCGCATGATGCCTTAGGTGACTATGTGCCATTAAACACAACACAATCACCTTTTCATGCTTTTCATTGAAGCATAAGCACCAAGAAGCTAGTTCTATTTGCCCACAAAGGTAATAAAAATGAAAGCCCACCATGGCTAAACACGCCATGCTTATACTCGTGCGATAAAAATACACCGAGTTCCTCGGAACTTTGTTTGTGGCCATCAGATGTGATGGCCACTACATGTGTGGGGATCAGCTCTGTTTCGTTAACAGTGAGGACTTAGTTCTTCTGGAACTCGTCCATTCTTCTCGTTTTCGTTCGGCACATCAAGAGATTTGCTATTAAAGACAATCCTGCCTTGTAACATCTCGAGTAGTTGAGGAGTGTTGTTTTTTTTTTGGTACTTCCACCGTATTTTTTGTGTCTGGTGGTCGCTGAGCCATAAGGAGCCTCTCCAGAGCCTATTGAGGTGAAAATTTCCCTTCTAGATTTTGCATGAACGCACATTAAAAATGTCAAGCACTGCATACAGTTGCTTTGCAGTAAGAATGGAGGCTTTGGTCGTTAACCTCTTCACAGCAGAAGTAAAGTTCTTGGCGTCCACTGCCGCAAGTCTTTTCTCGATGATGGCTACATGGCTTTTGAGGCGCGAGGTCTCCTTTTCAAGCTTGAGCCGCTGAAAAACGGCCCCTCTTGCTGGAACCCACACGTATGGCGTGATGACACAAGCTTTCTAGCACCACCGCATTCAGAATGGCTTTGCATTCTGTGCAGACATTTGCTGTAAATCTGCAAGTGAAAATAGTTCGGTTTTAAATACTAAAACGTACAAAGGGAACCCAAGATCGGAATGTATTTTACAGCCGCGAAGGTAAGAAGAACTTTCCCGAAGGGCAAACATTTCCCGAGATCTTTCTGCTGCAGATGGCATATTGAAAATACGGAGCTGTTTTCCGCAATGTCTTTGTTAAACATTGTGACATTTCACTAAAACTACTTTTTACCTGGCTTTTTTTCTGATGAAGATGTTGTCAGTTTCCTCGAGCACCCTGTTTTTCTTCAGAAAGGGATTGGACAGTACTACCTTCGAGGACGTTAATTCTGACGCACACTTAGGCGCAAACTCCGTCTTCACAAGCACTGAAAAGGACTGCCTTCTCATGAATTATTTCAAGGTTTGCGTCTCTTCGAATCGTAGTACTTGCAACAGTGAGGCCCGAAGTAACTCGTCAAGAAAAACTACACGCGGAACTATTTAAATACATACAAAGCTGCCGTCCCGACAGGTAATCACCAATATAATCACCAGTCTGAAGCCTACACCATTTTGTCGATGGAACTTGTAATGTGTGAAGTAGGCCGCTTGAACGGATAATTACTCCCTGGCGCACCTGAAGCTCCATGCTACACAGTATCAGTCACTGCAGCACTATCTTAAACACATTCGAAGTGATGGCGCGGCAACTTTTTGACCACCGCTTTTCTGGGCGGCCGTTCCCGCTCTGGCCTTCGTTTCACAGATTAGACAGAAAGGTGGCTAATGCAGCGAAGCAGAACAGTAGGCACAATGTCTGGCGCAAAGACGGTTTTCCACGCGGGATCTGCACCTCGCTGCTTTTGATTATGAGGACAAAACCGCGTAGACTGCAATAAGGCTAGAAGTGATGCTCGCATGCAGCCGAATACTGTGCAAGGGGTTTCTCCTGCCTTCGCTCTTCTTCATTGCTTAGAGCAGTGGCAAGGGAAGCCAGAGAACCCCCGGACATCTAGTGGGCAGCTCAGTCTGGAGCAATGCGAATTTCTTTTATTTTTTACATTGTTCGCTTTACATGATGGCACTCTCTCCTTTGATGTTCACTGCTGGCAGCGACATTTCATTGAACTAAAGGCAGCCCGTCGCAGCCACCACGCGGCTCACGCTAAGCACATTCAAACTATATGCGCTGGCCACACTAGTCTCGCCTGGTGCTAGAAAAGAATAATGCAGCGCCACCAGTGGCAGTCTATGGAGTTTGGAACGCTGCGCCGCTGCAGTTGCTTGGTGTTCGAGGCTCTAGATCATACTTCTAGTCAAGTGTGTGGCCAGTCACGAAGATAAGAGTGAATAAATATCTTCAGAAAAAAAAGACAAACACAGAGCGCTTTACTACAGCTCTATGTCTACTAAAACTTAAACACCAAAACTGATGCTAAGGCTGGATATTACTGTAGTTATGTTGTTATGCTCACTATTTTGTTATGCTTTGAAAGCGTCAGTGGAACGCACTTGTTCTCAACCACTCTCGACATAAATACATAATATGCGAAAGTGGTGGCAGTCTTGCAAAAGCGCGCCTTCAGTCACCGATGCTGTATTGGTTCCGTCGAGCTGGCGTGCCATTTTGTATGTGCGCTCTCTAGACACATTTGAAGCTCTTTAGAATCTCGAGGGTAGAATGCTGAGAGGAAAACCAAAGAAGTGGCGCTTCTCGTCCTTCTTATCCGTCACCGAATGCAGCTTCTTTCTTGCCTTGAGGTCAGCGTCACCAGTGCTAACCATAACTTGCCTCTCGCGCTTTCACCTTCGCTTAAAGATTGGAACTATGTTTAAACGTTTAAATGAACACTGTGAGGTGTTCCTCGTAGTCAATTTGTATAAACTGTCGTCGAAATGCGCAGATAAAAGTATTTGTTCAATCAGTGCTCATATATGGCCTTTGTCTTGCTTTTAATTAGATGAAATTCGCCTTGTCGTAGGTGGTGAGCGATATATTCACCCACTGATTCATGCTGCAGTTTTGCTCCTAAATCCGTGTTTAAAACGTTGGCCTGGAGCAAGCCAAGGCTGTGACCCTGGAAAATTTCCATCGCACGCGTGCTGCACCTGCTCTCACTAGAGCATAACCAGACACGACCCTCGGCCAGCTGCGTTTCCCTTTATTATACTGCCCGAAACTCGAATGACGTACGAAATACCGCTCAAGGCCAGAGTTACTAAACCGGGCGCCGCTCGCATTATGGGTTCTGGAAAAGTATGTGGACTGGATATTGTGTTAGGAGAGGGCGTTTGTCAGAAATATTGCAAGCAAAGTCACGCAGAGTATTTTCACTTCTTTCAGATGTCGTACTGGGGAAATGTTAGCGATGGGTACTCGGGCAAAGAAAAGTGAGCTTTAGGTACAAAAAGGTCCCGCAGGAGGGGTTGTAAAGCGTTTGACTATAGTCAATCCCTGTACTCGCTTCCGACGCATGGTTCCATGTGAAACTTAAAGGGAAGAGAGCGGTTTTTTCGCGGTGCAAATTAATGTTCCTTTCCAGACGAATAATAAAGTAAGATTGTTTCGAGGACAGTGCCTGTCCTGTGCATTGTAACTCTACGTACCTGTATCCCGGTGAATAGGTACTGCATTTTTTTGCAGTTTACGCTACTCGGTAGTGTCCCATTGACCAGGGTGAACACGGCTCTCCTCAATTACGTCAGTCAATCTGAAATTGTCTACAAATGGAACTTTAGGGTTTCCTTGGTGAGTTTTCTAAGACGCATGAGGTAGGCGACAGAAACCCGAAGGTTTTGTTCTGTACGCATGGAAAATATTTGATAGTTATCCGCTGAATAGAGCGGATATCTTTACAAGCCATGAAGTTCACCAGCGCTGTTGCTAAAATGAAGAGGCTAGCGCAATCTTTTTTGTTCATTCTGTAACTTGAGAATGTAGTTTGTACACTTTGCGCGACATCAGCTTGGTTGTACTTGTTGGCGGCGCACACAGCTGCCGAATGCACGAATCAAAGAGAGGCGAAAAAATGGCTGAGGCATAGCTAAGGTTAAGCCTAGTCAGATGCGAAGCATATTGATGGCTAGGCTTGGTAATACATGGCTTTCCTTGGTTGAATACTTGGTTGGCTTTCCTTGGTTGTCGTCGAGCCGCATATTGAGCACGCCGCTTAGCCAGACGTTCATCCCGCTCTTCATCGGTGTCTGTGGCACGCTGCAGCTTTCGCTTCTCGTTCAAATCAGCCCTGCTTCTAGGCGGCATCCCAACACCTGGCCGCCTCGTAAGTGCCCGGAGAGCGAGGCAAGCTCAGCTTTATACCGCTGCTGTAACGTCCCGTGGTGAGCTGCAGCGCCTCTCATGTGGAGCCTTCACCGCCGCGGCCGACCGCGCGAGCCGGCAGCCCATCTCTCCTCTGCTGTGACGTCATGTTGTCACGTGGTCAGCCGCGGCGCCTCTGATGTGGAGCCTCCACCGCCGCGGCCGACCGCGCGAGCCGGCAGCTCATCTCTCCTCTGCTGTGACGTCATGTTGTCACGTGGTGTCACGTGGTCACGCTAAAGGTCAATGGTAGCTCCACCGCCGCGCTCGACGGGCTGTAGTGTAGCTCTAGTAATATGCTTCGCAAAATAAATCGAAGCAAGGTAGTACACAAGCCGTTCACCATGTAAATCCAAACGTGCCGTTTGTATGTTAACCCGCTACGGTTGATTGGGCGCTCAGCTATTGATCGGGAGTACCCGGGTTCGAACACGACAGCGACGGTCGCGTTTCAACGGAGGCGAAACGCAAAAAGGCGCACGTGTGCTCTGTGATGCCCGTGCACGTTAAAGATCCCCAGTGGCCGAAATTATTCCGGAGACCTCTACTCCGGCTCTTTTTTATTTCTTTCTTCTTTCACTTTCTCCTTTATTCCTTCCTTACCACGCAGCTCGGGCGTCCACCGAGACACGTAAGACAGTTGTTGTGCCTTCTGCTTTGCTCAAACTCCATTTCTATATCATTTCTTCGCTGTTATGCGCAATAAGTCATTTATTTGTTTCTTTGGCTTCTACTCGTAAGGCAAGTAACTTTAGAAACGCTTTATTATAAAAGAAACGCTTAACGCATAGAACTGTAATGTTGTGCAAATGCATCTTTGAAACTATGAGGAACCACATGCAAACATTTCATGTCAGTGAGGTTTATTGAGCATAGGACCAACAGGAGATGGTTTGAATTCTGAATTTTATTGGGGTGTAAGCCTCCCCTAGAAAATAACTCGCTTGCACGATAGAATCTAGACTGAAGCAAGACAGAAAGTGTAAACTTAGATAAGATTCCAACCATGGCTGCTTCGAGCGGTCTCAATCGAATCCCAAGACGCGCCATCCAGCATGGCTGTTTTGCGCTTGGCTCGTCTCAATATGGTCTCCAGGCATTTGTTGCACAGCGAACGCCTCTTTTGCAACTTCACAAATCCTCTGGACGCGTTGAGGCAGGCGAAGCAACAGCGACAATTTTGGTTCGGAAGCGGTGAAGCATCCTAGGCCCCCAAATTCAAACCGATAGTCAGTACCAGAACTGTTGAAACGGCGCGTGGGCAGCGAGCAGCAGGTCATGCTTCAGCTGAACTTTGTTGCGTTCGGTTTTTTTATTATTATTATTACGGCCGGATGTACAACCAGGCCCCACGAGTCTACATCAATTAATGCCGAGCGCCCAGTTCAGGTGTTCGCATACATTGATCTCGACTAATGCAAGCGGAATATTTTTCAGTCGGGTGCATCCGAATGGAGGACAACTGCTCAAGTTCGATTAGCGAGCCAGCGTGAGGCTGCGTGTTTCAAGCTGCGTGATCATTGCACCGTCGAGCGAAGCCAGTCTGCTGAGCAAACGAGTTGAAAGCTGCGCACCAGAGCGCTAGTTTGTTCTGAATGCAGGTGCAGCATGCCACAGCTTATCTGCAAAATCACAAGCATCGTCACAAAAGAACTTTGAAAGCACAAGCTGTGGGCGAGTTGGTTTTTCGTGATGGACGTTAAGCAGCACAAGGGCACACGGCCAGAGAAGAGGGAAGAGGCAAGAGTTGAAACGGACACAGCACAACGCTGAACCAGACATTCATTTATTTGGCGTGGTGCGCATATAAATACAGTTAAGGCAACTACGAAAATGAATGACAACCACCGCAAGGAGAACACTCATTCACCACGAACTTCGCAAGAGAATCACTGCTAAGTCATTCTATTTCCCGATAAAGGTACGACGGAGCATTTGTAGCGCAATCATCCTGGTTCTTTATATCTGTGGCATGGGAGCAGTCGCTCTACCAATTGTGCTAACGGGACGGCAGGTTTAAGGTAGGGAGAGAGCGAATTGATCAATAACTCGAAGTGGAAACAGTGTTGGTCGAATGTTTAGGGGAATCCTCCAAGGTGAAGTAGATTTGTAATAAGGGAGTAATCAGTCACTGACATCCACCCAAGCGTGGCTATGCGGCTACAAAGGAAAGCTATACAGCTTTCTCAGAAACTTCGCAGTTAAAGGAAAATTCCCCAGACCAGGACGAATTTTTTCTTTAACTGCGAAGTTTCTGAGAAAGCTGTTTAGCTTTCCTTTCTAGCCGCATGGCTGCGCTTGGGTGGATGTCAATAAGTAATTACTCCCATATTACAAATCTACTCCACCTTGGGGGATTCCCATAAACATTTGACCAACTCTGTGGCATCAATTTTTTTCTACACACATCTGATCTTTCTTTCAGCAACTGGGCATCTTACGAGCTGCACGTTGCTGTTGCAGTCACGACTATGGATACTAAGGTTTAGAGAATCTGCACTATCAACACTGTTACGATGCTGCCTTAGCATAACACTAAGGGACTGCCCCGTCTGGCCACAACAAAAATTGTTACCTTGGGGAAAAAGTTAATACATATGATTTTTTCGCACTCCACAAACTTCTGTCCATTTATTTTCGTGCACTGAGGGATTGTTTGCCCTGAATTGCTCCCGAGCGCACACTATCCTGCTCTCTTCTCCGGAGCCCAAATCACAACGGCCACTCCGACCACGCCAAATAAATGCCAGTTGTTAGTTCCGCGCGGTGTTGTGTCTGTTTCGACTGTTCCCTCTCCTGTCTTGTTTGGATGTGTGGCGCTGCGCTCCTTGACATCCACCGCCACAACAGCTAAGGCTTTCGAGGTGTAAAAAATCAGCCGTATCGATCGCTAACGGCACGGATATGTTGCTACATGGAACGGACTGGGAAAAGCATTTAGCGGTTTGCTTCTCATGTTGTCGTATGCACTGAAGGGCCACCTTCAGCTCTTCTTTGGGATTGTAATTTTCTTTTTAGTTTTTTACTTAAGTTATCGTTCTGGTCAACCATTGCGGATTTAGCGTTTAGGCAACGCTTGGCCAAGCTACTTCAAGTTTTTTTCCTTGTGATAGCTGAAGTGAACTACCTTAATAAGAACCGACTCTTTTCACTTAGAATAAGAACCAAAGTGATGTTTTATCTTCACTCAGAGCCGACCGTTGATTCGCTTTGCAGGCGGTTGCGAGGTTATGCTTTAAAGGTCGTGCATGCTGCTCATCAAAATTTAAAAATTTTGGAACCGCCTCATCTCCTAATTCAGGGCTGGCAAAGGTTAGTTTTGCTTGTGGTTTAACGTTTAGTAACACATTGAGGAGTAGGAGGATGGTTGGGGACGGAAAGTGGTGTTGTCAGCAGTAGGGAGATGGTGTAGACTTGTGTTCAACGGCAGCGAGTCTGCGCAAGTTTCTGAGGGGCGCGCGGGAATGGCTACAGCATAATGTTGATCTTCGATTCCGCCAACTGCGTAGATGGGTCCTTTCTCATACATGGGGGGAGATTGCCCCGAGCACGGTTTAGATTGTTCGGAGAGTTTCGAATATGCCAGGTTATAAGCAGCAGTCGGTTCCTGTAGTCAACCCTTTGAACAACTCTAGAAGTCACCATTTCGGCATATATTTTCGCAAAAATGCCGTGCGCCTTTGGCATTTGACTTTTTGATGAGCCCGATAAAGTTGGGTGGAGTCGGACTGCCAGGCTTAACACCGCCTGTTGGACTCATTTATACCTTAGGGGTAGGGCTAAGCGCCCATCGAGCCGGCTTGGGTCAGCGCGACTGCGGGGGGTAGGTTGACTGAGACCGACGCGATAGGCGAGGTGCTTATAAAACTGTCGAATCAAAAAGCTTGGTTAATTGGATGAGAGAAATAACGGGAACCTGAGTGTCGCTTGCGCCTACACGACTCCGAGACCGCGGTGGCGCGCCGCGTCCCACGAAACTGGCTGTGCATGTTCGCAAAGCGCTGCGCGACTCGGGTGTCGATACACATGAGGTGGTCCTGATTCGCTAACATGGAGTCCATGTAAACACGCAGTCGTCTATTCGGAAGGAACCTTGCTCAGCCTGACGCCCGAACCACCTTATCCTCTATGCCTCATGCAAACTTCGCTCTACATGCTTCTCCTCTGTGTTCCAATCTGGATTACAGGTGTGGACGCTGCTCTGTCAATCCAATGCTGTGCAGATGCAATACGCCCTCCTCGCTTTGAAGTCTGGGAGGTAGGGTGAAGCACAGCAGAGCCAAGCATGGGTGCCAATTATGCAACCAACAATTACCAACCAAGAATTTAATCGTGTCAAAATATTCAGTTTTCAGTTGTTCAAAAATCAAGGCAGTGTGATCAGGTGCTCATGTCATATTGCGGTCAACTATTGGACAGCGCAAACGCCGATCGAGCTTGCGACTGGCTTCCGATGCATTCTTAGCCCCAGCCCAGATTCCAAGCCTCCAAGATTCCCAGATTCCCAGCCTATGTAGCAAAAATACATACGACCTTCGACAAGTGTAGACTGTTGTTTATTCTTACGGGCTCATGCATGCGCACTACGCCTGCAGGAGAGTCCACTCTTGTTGCAGATTACAATGAGATTCGCATCTCAGGCTGGGCATGCAGGATCGCGTTCTTGCCAGCGGGCGCTCATTAGGCCAAAACTCAAATATTTGCCGCAATTCAGATGCACTGTGCAGCAATGCTCGAAACACGAAAATAGTAGAGAAATGAAAGCTGCATGGGGTTAAAGATAGCTGACAGCTCAGGTCTCTGGCTGGATCACTGTCTGGTAACCTACGCAAAGCGGCAAAAGTACAAATGCAATTTGGGATGATTAGTAAGCCCTGCCCACCGTCAATCTCCAGCGCTTCCTGTTCGACTGCGCACCTGAAGACTGAATAAGATAGCCGCTTTGGCCTCCACAAACGCAGGACTACACTTTCAAGCATTGAAAGTTCGTGTATAGCTGGTAAGAAGTCTTGCCTAATTCCACTCGGCGTCGCCGAACTAACGTATCCATGGCTTCCATAGAGCGCCGAAGCTTATTCTTTAAACGGATTCCTGTGGTGTGAAAAAGCTCTGTGGGTGCGAAAAAATCTTGCCTCTTTTCCCCTCTGGGGTAATTTCGAAGGACTCTATGGATGCTGTACTGTCAGCAGATGCTCGTGACAAGACGAGGCAGTGTTGAGCGATGTGCGTGGCATGTGTCTGTGTGCGCGCGCGTGCCAGCGACGGCTACGCTCAGACTCGGCAACAGCGGCTCGCGAAGCACTGCCGGAGAAGAGCCGTGAAGGCGGCAGGCTGGCTTTAGGAGTTTCCCCACCAGCCGAAATAGAAAACAAAATTGGCTTTGGCTTAGCTAAGGTTAAGCCTGTATATCTCGAAGCGAAAAGCTCTCGCTGCTTTTCAGCGAACTCCCAAGCTACCACTTCTCGATGAGTGTTTCTGCGCCGTCCGACTGTGGCTTCTTCTTTTCCTTCCATGGTGTGAGCGTCTGCGCCTGTTACATGGGCAAGCGCGCCTTTATACCTCTCCGTTCAAATGCACACTGCGCACGGCTGCGGCGAAAGGTAAAACGCCGAACAGAGGGTCTTTATCTTTGGCTAAAAATGCCCTACATGAAGCACACACCCTACCCATGGTTTCACTCAACTGAACAGATGCTAAGCTCAATGCCTACCGCATGGCATCACTTACCGGCTTAAAATCCCGCAAATGCCTTATTCTTTCACAAACGTCAAACACGTAGCCGAACGCATTGTTCACAAAGTCTGCCGTGACTTTGCGAACAATTAAAAGCAAGACAAAGGCTATATATGAGCACTGATTGAACAAATTCTTATATCTGCGCATTTCGACGACAGTTTATACAAATTGACTACGAGGAACACCTTAAAGTGTTCATTTCAACGTTTAAACATAGTTCCAATCTTTAAGCGAAGGTGAAAGCGCGAGAGGCAAGTTATGGTTAGCACTGGTGGCGCTGACCTCAAGGCAAGAAAGAAGCTGCATTCGGTGACGGATAAAAGGGACGAGCAGCGCCACTTCTTTGGTTTTCCTCTCAGAATTCTACCGTCGAGATTCTAAAGAACTTCAAATGTGTCTAGAGAGCGCACATACAAAATGGCACGCCAGCTCGACGGAACCAATACAGCATCGGTGACTGAAGGCGCGCTTTTGCAAGACTGCGACCACTTTCGGATATCATGTACTTATGTCGAGAGTGGTTGAGAACAAGTGCGTTCCACTGATGCTTTCAAAGCGTAACAAAATAGTGAGCATAACAACATAACTACAGTAATATCCAGCCTTAGCATCAGTTTTGGTGTTTAAGTTTTAGTAGACATAGAGCTGTAGTAAAGCGCTCTGTGTTTTTCTTTTTTTTTTCTGAAGATATTTATTCACTCTTATCTTCGTGACTGGCCACACACTTGACTAGAAGTATGATCTAGAGCCTCGAACACCAAGCAACTGCAGCGGCGCAGCGTTCCAAACTCCATAGATTGCCACTGGTGGCGCTGCATTATTCTTTTCTAGCACCAGGCGAGACTAGTGTGGCCAGCGCATATAGTTTGAATGTGCTTAGCGTGAACCGCGTGGTGGCTGCGACGGGCTGCCTTCAGTTCAAATGAAATGTCGCTGCCAGTAGTGAACATGAAAGGAGAGAGTGCCATCATGTAAAGCGAACAATGTAAAAAATAAAAGAAATTCGCATTGCTCCAGCCTGAGCTGCCCACTAGATGTCCGGGGGCTCTCTGGCTTCCCTTGCCACTGCTCTAAACAATGAAGAAGAGCGGAAGAAGTGGGAACGGAATTTGCGAAGGCAGGAGAAGCCCCTTGCACAGTATTCGGCTGCATGCGAGCATCACTTCTAGCCTTATTGCAGTCTACGCGATTTTGTCCTCATAATCAAAAGCAGCGAGGTGCAGATCCCGCGTGGAAAACCGTCTTTGCGCCAGACATTGTGCCTACTGTTCTGCTTCGCTGCATTAGTTACCTTTCTGTCTAATCTGTGAAACGAAGGCCAGAGCGGGAACGGCCAGCAAGAAAAGCGGTGGTCAAAAAGTTGCCACGCCATCACTTCGAATGTGTTTAAGATAGTGCTGCAGTGACTGATACTGTGTAGCATGGAGCTTCATGTGCGCCAGGGAGTAATTATCCGTTCAAGCGGCCTACTTCACACATTACAAGTTTCATCGACAAAATGGTGTAGGCTTCAGACTGGTCGTTATATTGGTGATTACCTGTCGGGACGGCAGCTTTCTATGTATTTAAATAGTTCCGCGTGTAGTTTTTCTTGACGAGTTATTTCGGGCCTCACTTGCAAGTACTACGATTCGAAGAGACGCAAGCCTTGAAATAATTCATGAGAAGGCAGTCCTTTTCAGTGCTCGTGAAGACGGAGTTTGCGCCTAACTGTGCATCAGAATTAACGCCCTC
>NC_143020.1:18152200-18154700 GCF_055824585.1 Amblyomma mixtum
GGTAGGTAGGTAGGTAGGTAGGTAGGTAGGTAGGTAGGTAGGTAGGTAGGTAGGTAGGTAGGTAGGGTAGGTAGGTAGGTAGGTAGGTAGGTAGGTAGGTAGGTAGGTAGGTAGGTAGGTAGGTAGGTAGGTAGGTAGGTAGGTAGGTAGGTAGGTAGGTAGGTAGGTAGGTAGGTAGGTAGGGTAGGTAGGTAGGTAGGTAGTAGGTAGGTAGGTAGGTAGGTAGGTAGGTAGGTAGGTAGGTAGGTAGGTAGGTAGGTAGGTAGGTAGGTAGGTAGGTAGGTAGGTAGGTAGGTAGGTAGGTAGGTAGGTAGGTAGGTAGGTAGGTAGGTAGGTAGGTAGGTAGGTAGGTAGGTAGGTAGGTAGGTAGGTAGGTAGGTAGGTAGGTAGGTAGGTAGGTAGGTAGGTAGGTAGGTAGGTAGGTAGGTAGGTAGAGTAGGTAGGTAGTAGGTAGGTAGGTAGGTAGGTAGGTAGGTAGGTAGGTAGGGTAGGTAGGTAGGTAGGTAGGTAGTAGGTAGGTAGGTAGGTAGGTAGGTAGGTAGGTAGGTAGGTAGGTAGGTAGGTAGGTAGGTAGGTAGGTAGGTAGGTAGGTAGGTAGGTAGGTAGGTAGGTAGGTAGTAGGTAGGGTAGGTAGGTAGGTAGGTAGGTAGGTAGGTAGGTAGGTAGGTAGGTAGGTAGGTAGGTAGGTAGGTAGGTAGGTAGGTAGGTAGGTAGGTAGGTAGGTAGGTAGGTAGGTAGGTAGGTAGGTAGGTAGGGTAGTAGGTAGGTAGGTAGGTAGGTAGGTAGGTAGGTAGGTAGGTAGGTAGGTAGGTAGGTAGGTAGGTAGGTAGGTAGGTAGGTAGGTAGGTAGGTAGGTAGGTAGGTAGGTAGGTAGGTAGGTAGGTAGGTAGGTAGGGTAGGTAGGTAGGTAGGTAGGGTAGGTAGGTAGGTAGGTAGGTAGGTAGGTAGGGTAGGTAGGTAGGTAGGTAGGTAGGTAGGTAGGTAGGTAGGTAGAGGTAGGTAGGTAGGTAGGTAGGTAGGTAGGTAGGTAGGTAGGTAGGTAGGTAGGTAGGTAGGTAGGTAGGTAGGTAGGTAGGTAGGTAGGTAGGTAGTAGGTAGGTAGGTAGGTAGGTAGGTAGGTAGGTAGGTAGGTAGGTAGGTAGGTAGGTAGGTAGGTAGGTAGGTAGGTAGGTAGGTAGGTAGGTAGGTAGGTAGGTAGGTAGGTAGGTAGGTAGGTAGGTAGGTAGGTAGGTAGGTAGGTAGGTAGGTAGGTAGGTAGGTAGGTAGGTAGGTAGGTAGGTAGGTAGGTAGGTAGGTAGGTAGGTAGGTAGGTAGGTAGGTAGGTAGGTAGGTAGGTAGGTAGGTAGGTAGTAGGTAGGTAGGTAGGTAGGTAGGTAGGTAGGTAGGTAGGTAGTAGGTAGGTAGGTAGGTAGGTAGGTAGGTAAGGTAGGTAGGTAGGTAGGTAGGTAGGTAGGTAGGTAGGTAGGTAGGTAGTAGGTAGGTAGGTAGGTAGGTAGGTAGGTAGGTAGGTAGGTAGGTAGGTAGGTAGGTAGGTAGGTAGGTAGGTAGGTAGGTAGGTAGGTAGGTTAGGTAGGTAGGTAGGTAGGTAGGTAGGTAGGTAGGTAGGTAGGTAGGTAGGTAGGTAGGTAGGTAGGTAGGTAGGTAGGTTGGTAGGTAGGTAGGTTAGGTAGGTAGGTAGGTAGGTAGGTTAGGTAGGTAGGTAGGTAGGTAGGTAGGTAGGTAGGTAGGTAGGTAGGTAGGTAGGTAGGTAGGTAGGTAGGTAGGTAGGTAGGTAGGTGGTAGGTAGGTAGGTAGGTAGGTAGGTAGGTGGTAGGTAGGTAGGTAGGTAGGTGGTAGGGTAGGTAGGTAGGTAGGTAGGTAGGTAGGTAGGTAGGTAGGTAGGTTGGTAGGTTGGTAGGTAGGTAGGTAGGTAGGTAGGTAGGTAGGTAGGTAGGTAGGTAGGTAGGTAGGTAGGTAGGTAGGTAGGTAGGTAGGTAGGTAGGTAGTAGGTAGGTAGGTAGGTAGGTAGGTAGGTAGGTAGGTAGGTAGGTAGGTAGGTAGGTAGGTAGGTAGGTAGGTAGGGTAGGTAGGTAGTAGGTAGGTAGGTAGGTAGGTAGGTAGGTAGGTAGGTAGGTAGGTAGGTAGGTAGGTAGGTAGGTAGGTAGGTAGGTAGGTAGGTAGGTAGGTAGGTAGGTAGGTAGGTAGGTAGGTAGGTAGGTAGGTAGGTAGGTAGGTAGGTAGGTAGGGTAGGTAGGTAGGTAGGTAGTAGGTAGGTAGGTAGGTAGGTAGGTAGGTAGGTAGGTAGGTAGGTAGGTAGGTAGGTAGGTAGGTAGGTAGGTAGGTAGGTAGGTAGGTAGGTAGGTAGGTAGTAGTAGGTAGGTAGGTAGGTAGGTAGGTAGGTAGGTAGTAGGTAGGTAGGTAGTAGGTAGGTAGGTAGGTAGGTAGGTAGGTAGGTAGGTAGGTAGGTAGGTAGGTAGGTAGGTAGGTAGGTAGGTAGGTAGGTAGGGTAGGTAGGAGTAGG